>NW_019416330.1:1314182-1476802 GCF_000390285.2 Anoplophora glabripennis | reverse complement strand
TTTTGACTACATTGGAAAGAGATAAAGAATAAGAGATTTCGGCTTTTTAGAATCCTTAACAAACCATATTTAGGTAGGTTTCGTTGAAAGAATTAAATATTTAGCCGATAATTGATAATAAATAAATTACTTAATTTAGTACCACAACAAACACTAAAAATCAAAATAACTCGGAAACGCACAGGAATTTCGAGACAGAAGAATGGACATTATTTTTGTTAAACTATATGTAGATAATGAAAATAACAGTTTTTTTTTAAAATAGTCATTGGCGTAGAAGTTCTGTTTAAGAAAGGGGTTGAGCACCCCCTCCACTCCGCCACTGTGCAAGTTTTTGAAAATTTTTATCGCTTGTTTTATGCCCCTTAATTAATAGGCATTATCTCCCAAACATGAAAAAAATCTAAGCATTCGTTTATAAGTTATAATGAATATGCGAGAAAAAAAAATTATATTCAACACCCCGTATCTCGGAAACGAAGCCTTCTACGACATATGTTGATAAGAACTTTTTCTTTTAAAAACATTTGTTCTATCTCCTGTTAAAGTTTGTCTACAAAAAACTGACTCACCCTGTATACATTATGCAAAAAATCCAGTAGTGCAGTGTTTGTTGAATGTATTACCCTAAAACCGTGCTGATTTGGAATAAGTATATTATATTGATCTAAAGAGCTTGTGATTCTCTTGGCAATAATTTTTTCAAATATGTTCGAAAATACCGATAACAGTGCAATTGGCCTGTAATTACATAAATCAGTCGCATCGCCTTTTTTCGGTAGACATACTATTTTGGAGACCTTTAATAAATTTGGGAAACGGCTTCGCTATAAAATAAGCACATTGTTTAACAATTTTAGTTGAAAAATCATCCCAGCCTGTTGAATTTGCGTTCTTTAAATTACTTATTGCATCAAGGATCTCAGAAACCTGGACTTGTCGAAGAAATATTGTGTTACTATTTATAGGTGGTAATTGTTTATCAATACTATTCGGAGTCGAATGTGATACTAGAGTTTTGGAAACATTAGCAAAATAAGAATTAAAGGCTCCAGCTATAACATTTTTGTCAGTCGTCAAACAATTATTTACATTAATACTAGAAGAAGCACATTCTTTTATGCAACCCGTTGTTGAGTTAATAATGTTCCATGCAGTTTTTGATTGATTTTTTGAGTTCAATATTAGTCTATCAAAGTGCAATTTTTTAGCAGCTCTCTCTCTCTCTCTCTCGACAATATATTATTTTATAATTTTTATAATAGTTAGAGTCAATTAAACCATTTAATTGCAGAGCGTGTAGCTCTTTTAAGTGCACTGATGAGATTTTTATGCCTCTAGTACACCATTTCTTATTTATGTTTTTGTCACCCAAATTTTTTGTAATAAAATTAAAAGACAAGTTGTAATAATCTTGAAAAACATTATTGAATGCTATGAATTGTTCATCACAAGTTTCCTCCACGTACATGCTTTGCCATGATTCAGATTTTAGGTAATTTATAAAATCATCATCTGAAGAAAAATATTTCCTCGAATATTTCCAAAAACTTGTTTCACGTGATCCATAAACAAACTATTTGTTTCCTTTGAATAGCTTTTTCTTTTTCAGTTATCTGGCTAAATATTTAGCTCTGCCTTTTGGTAAACCTAGGTTGCTGATTAATCGTTTCTTTCCATCACTCGGTATATATTCTTCTTTATTGCCCATTTCACTGTCATCATTAGGCTTAGTGCGGCGCGGAGTTTAACAGGACCGGAGTCAGATTACGAATGAAAATATTAATATGTTTACAGAAAATGTGTCGCAACATAGTACTATTAACAAAGAGCAAGGCTAAGTAGAGGATAAAATACCTGTATAAATTTAAATGACACCACTTTCCCGATAAACCTTAGTGTTGAGACAAGGCTTTCGTAGCATATTGAAAGGAGTTAAAACATATTACTACGTGCTTTTCTAAGTTTTCTTTAGTGAAACGGCGACGTTGATCACTTATTGTGTAGGGAAAATGACCGTTCAACGTCTACTGTTGACAACGGACAGTATGAGAAATTGTTGAGGCATGAACTATATACAGGGTAGCCCAACGAAAACGTACCGCAAGGCATTACAGGTTAGTAATGAACTTTTCGGCAAAATCCAAAAACAGGTAAAGTTTGCTTCTGAGGGGGACAACTTTTGGGGAAAAAATCATAGCAAAATCTTCAACCCCCTACGTGGGGGTGCCATCCCCCAAATTTTTTTAAATGGGAGTGGGGGTTAAGTGGGGCTTTTAATTCTCTATACATCGATTTTTACTTTTTGAAAATCGATCCATTATTTTAGAAAATATGCAGCTTTGAAAATACGAACAATATTTTTGACGAGAAATGCGAAAATCGATTTAATTTTACTTCAAAACTTACGGTATTAGCTTGGTAAATTCCTTCAAAAGAATTCGCTGTTTTTTTTTCTGATTTGCGAATTCTTTAGCCTGATTTTGGTGAGCAAAAAATTGTCCGCTTTTTGTTTCGTATTTAGATAGGCCACAAGAAGTTGCTAGATAACTGTCTTGTGACTTGTAGTTGAAGAGTACCAATACTGCCGAGTCTTTTAAATTGATTAATTATGGTGTACTCAATTCCAGAAAGAGTAGAAATTATTGAGCTTTTTTTCAAAAACAATGAATGCGGAAATCGGGTCGCCGAACTGTTCAACCAACGGCATCCTGAGAAACATGCGTCTGGAAAAATTGTTCGCGAATTGGTGGCCAAATTTCGCGAAACTGGCTCCGTTCATAACAAAAAGAGGCAGGTTGAAAATCCGGTACTAAATGAACCTACGGAAATAGCGGTATTGGGGCAAGTGGCAATGGATAGTACGCTGAGTACAATGCAATTGGCTACTGCGACAGGAGTGAGTCGTACAAGTGTCCAACGAATATTAAAAAAATACAAATTCCATCCTTATAAGATTCGGCTAGTGCAAGAGCTAAATGAAGACGATTTTGATCGTCGTTTGCAATTTTGCGAAATAATGACTGAACGAGCGATAAACGATAATTTCCTCTTTAATGTGTGTTTTTCGGACGAGTGTACGTTCTTCTTGAATGGTTTAGTGAATCGCCATAATTGTCGTTACTGGGCTGATACCAATCCAAGGATTTTCCATGAGACACACTCCCAACACCCCCAGAAGTTGAATGTATGGGCAGGTATTTTTGGAAATTCCATTGTAGGTCCTTTTTTCCTTCCTGGAAATTTGACAGGCGATATGTACTTGGATTTACTACAAAATGTCATCGACCCAGCTCTAACAAATATCATAGAGGACGACCCTGCTTACAATGAACACGAACTGATTTTCCAGCAAGACGGAGCTCCTCCACATTACTCGCTCAATGTGCGCAATTACCTAAATGAGACGTTTCCAGGACGCTGGATAGGACGAAGAGGTGCAATTGAGTGGCCCCCTCGGTCACCCGACTTAAATCCTTTAGATTTCTTTCTCTGGGGGCACATTAAAAGCAAAGTTTACAGCACTCCACCTGATACCTTGGAAGATCTGCGAGGACGAATCATTAATGTATGTCGCGAAGTAACACCGCAAGTGCTCCAGAATGTTCGACAACGGTTTGAAGACAACCTGTATCATTGTATGCAAGTTGGCGGACAACATTTTCAGCATTTACTTGACTAATACCGTAAGTTTTGAAGTAAAATTAAATCGATTTTCGCATTTCTCGTCAAAAATATTGTTCGTATTTTCAAAGCTGCATATTTTCTAAAATAATGAATCGATTTTCAAAAAGTAAGAATCGATGTATAGAGAATTAAAAGCCCTTTCTAATGACCCCCCACTTGACCCCCATTCCCATTTGAAAAAATTTAGGGGATAGCACCCCCACTTAGGGGGTTGAAGATTTTGGTATGCTTTTTGAGCCAAAAGTTGTCCCCCTCAGAAACAAATTTGACCTGTTTTTGGATTTTGCCGAAAAGTTCTTTACTACCCTGTAATGCCTTGCGGTACGTTTTCGATGGGCTACCCTGTATAAATAATTCCCGTATATTTCTTTTCTCTTTTTGGCATTCTACTTCAATTTTCTATTTCCCCCCAACTAATAGTTGTTAATGTAAATTATGTTACTATTTGTAACTAGTTATTTAAATACACACGGCGAATACAATTTACAGCAGACGTAAAAAAGAAAGGTATCGACGCGACACCAACTACTACAAGGTTCCGTAAGTAACAACAGTTCAAAACGCGAGTCAGCTGTGAAGGCCACCGACCCCCGCGCCGGCTCTGTTAGACTCTGCACGTGCACTAAGGCTAGTTATCATCTCCCTCTTTCTATTCCTTCTCGTTTCCAGATTCGCATTCAGAAGGTCCGAAAATATGAAGTTAGTCTTTAAATATATTCGCATTCTTTGAGAATTTGAGGTACATTTACTCGAAAATCGAGTGTGTTGACGCCAAACATGACAATATCAAAGGCTGATCAAAAGAACAGATCATTTTTTGCTTTGTGTGCCTGTACAATCGTCTTTAAAATCTTAAATATAACACCCTATACTGTGAACCTATGTTGTAACGCCAAATGTTTCTCACGCACGTTATGCTTAAATTAAAGTTGGCGTAACCTTCAAAATAATCACAACCAAACCTTTTCTTTATTTACGTCCTGTCTGGGTACACACGACATGTGACGTCACACAGTGAGAGACCATCGCATCTTCGTGGAAAAGACGGTAAATATTTAAATTTTATTTTGATATTGCTTTATAGTGCAATTTTCTTCAAATACCTACTCAGCAACAGAACAATGTTTAACTGTTTGCTTCATCCATTTTCTAAGTATGTTTTTTTATAGTAAGTTTCGTAGTCGATTCATGGCAAGCACTGTACTTATTCTTTTAATGAATACTGAGGGTAATACTTCAGTTCCAAAAACGATGGAAAATATCATTCAAACCTGGAGCATTAAAGGATAGGCGCCCCTGATGAATGCAAACGAAAGCTGGAGCAAGCAGTGTTTAAAATTTAAAGGACCGTTTCCTGAGCTCCCCTACGATTGGCGTGAAGTCAATTCTGTAAATGGAATAGCAAGAGATACACGTGTAAAAGATTGAATAGGTAATTCGCTAAGAGAAAATAAGATAGACAGTGATGTATGTAATGGAAAGGTGGACCGGATCGAGAAAAACGCTCACTGCAAATGTACCCGCGATGATCTGATGCAAGAAAAAATTATATTTTCGCCGATCGACATTAAAGGCGTAGTTTTAGTAACAGCTGTCTGTCACTAAAGTGTCAAATTTGCTGCCTAGACATTAGAATCATTTTTACTGCCGTTAAATTAAAAATTAATATTTGCTCTTTAACGAAAGTGATCTTATTTATTGTAAATATTTATAGTGAAATTAGAACAGCCCGTAAGGGATATCCCATGTCCTGTTTGTTTTCGTCTATGTAGATTGAAGTGTTTTCACTAATAGATGGTTTATGAACTATTGAATCCTACAAATTGGTTGAATTATTAAAAAATCGCTTCCAGCAATTGACGTACTTGCTGTAGAGAAAATATTTTTTTGCTAATTTAAGAGTTATAAACTCCTCAATATAGCCTTCAACTATGGTTGAAGATTTCCATCCACCAATCTGTTTTAATGTTGTGATAAATGTAACCTGAGGGGTTATTTGTTCATTTATCTATGTACCGTTATGACCAGTATCATAACGATATTAATTTGCAAAAGAGTCTACTATTTCGAAAGGGAGTTTATAATTATCATTACACTTTAATTGATACGTGGGAACTTAGAGACTTAGAGACACTTACCGTATGTCGCTCATGCACAAAGTATTCCAGTGGTTGGTTGTATAGGGTGACACTTAAGTTAGAAGAACAAGAAAACACCAAAACCTTTCAGGAAGGGTTTTATTTAACTATAAAAACAAAACAAACGACACAACGGGCTCGAAAAACATTAATTTATTGACACGCGACAGCGTACTGAGATTCAGGGAATGCGCGAACCAGAGCAAAATTTGGAATGACTATCCATTATTAAATTAACCCGAGACTCTAAAACTAAGTAGACTACTCGATGTGGAACCCAGGAAAAAACTGCCTGTTTTTTCGGAGATCTCTCCTGAATTCTACACCTCGCTTCGACATGCCCATTTCTTGGGTCCAGACGTTTATGTTCTTATCGTACTGGCGGGAACCGTTATCTAATTTACTGATTTTTACAATAGTCTAAATAATTTTGAGACTAAACTTACAAACAACCCTATACCTTCCTCTTGTGACTCCGCATAGCAATACGGGACGGATTAGTCAATCTCATTTAATCTATCCTTATAGCTTGGAAAATGCGCCAAAAAACCAGCTATTTGACCTATTATTATTTTCCTGACAACATTCTAACAACTTTAAATATCTTGGAATTCCTACGTGTTCTTTCGAATGCATTTCGCGTGCTATTAGAAATATCGATTTTTCTCTATACCAGATGCTCAACACATGGCTCCGACGCCGACGGTCTAAGTGAACTTGTTCAAAAAAATATTGCTAAACCTCATGGGGCCTTCTCCGTAGAACGGCCTTGTGGCGACGCTAAACCTACTTGAAGACTCTTAACTTTTCGATAAAATTAGTGTTGACTGAAACATTTTACTTTTTGGCCCATCCGTTCCGAGAACTAACAAATAAATTACTACGCGCCCCGGCATTTGTTACATAAATCAGCTCCTAAATTTATTAATAGTGTAGCCGAATTTCTGCGGTAACAATGTCCGGTATATTCGTGCGCCTCTTTATTTGAGAAACGCAACATCTTGTTTTGGAATTTTCCCAAATGTATGAATTCCTATTAATTGGTTATATGCTTTACCATGTGAATATTTAAAAAAATCTTTTACTATCTATTTGTCTAGGTTTTGCGGTACTATATTTCCGATATGTCTACATATTCGTTTACAATGAAAGATCTTTGTTTCTTTGTTTTTGTAGTTGGTATCAGAGTGATAATCAGCAATCTATTTCCTATATCTTCAATATCTCCAATATTTATTTGAAATAATTCATCACATCGATACGCCCCATATATGACAAAATTCATTGCCACAATACTTGGTATTCTTCGTTTCCAAAAAGGATTTGTTTATAATTACTCTTGTACCTAAATACGTATCATCATGGGCCTTCATTAGACAATTTTAATTTGTGCATTTTCTAAAACGCCTGATTTTTAGCACGATATCCATCCGATTGCCGTTTCAAGAATGCTTTAATTTCAGATACTTTTCAATATCGATGCTAAAAGTAGCTCTGAGCATTCATATATTTACTATAATGGAGTAGATTTCATATTTTTGCTTAGTTCAGAAAAATATGCCAGTAGTACTTTTTCTGAAAAAGATAATGTTATTCTCAGCCCAGTAATCAATAAATTTTTTATATGTTTGCTGATATACTTTCTTCCATTGTTCTCGTAATGAATTACACTCTATTTTGCTTTGCCGATTTAATAATTTATGGCGTAGTTAATGTGAATTCTTCTGTCTCAAATAATAAATACTTATTTTTATGGATTTAAGTGGGAACAATATGGCGATTACTGTGTAGCTAAGTTATTTACTTAATAACGCTCGTCTCATAGCAACCACAGACGACTTGATGAAATTATTATTCATGAAAGAAGTATCATGCAATTTTAATGATATAAAATAAATAGCTTTGTTTGATATTATGATAAAATCAAAGCTGATCGGTGAAAAAATTATGTGTTTAACTTGGGAGTAAAGTAGATTTGATGCCTTGGCTGCTTTAATAGACTCGACTGCGCCTCGTCTATAGAACACCAGACGCCGCATTAAATCTTGTACTTTACTACTTAGTTAAACAAATAAATACAATTGCAACATTACTATAATTGTCACTAGCTATAATTTGCGTTTTTATCTATTGATACACTGAAAGAAATGCGTTTTATTCTATATTAGAATTCTATATGCCATTATAAGACCATTGTATACTATATGTGACAGTTAATCAGGTGAATATTGGATATAAAACGCGTACTGCTAGCACAGTTGTATAGTGACTATAAACCTTATTCTTTATTAAATTATTGTATAACTAATATACAATGTTTTTTATACCCTTTACGAAATAATAGCAATAACTGTTATTAAAGTGTTCCATATCGTTATTAGTACATCTAGTACTGGTTATAAGTTTTATAATAATAAATGTATTAAACTGTTGTATACTCTGTATGAGTTAAAAACATATGACATTAAGTTTTCAGAAACTTTATTGGATGACTGTATATACAAGCTAAGGTTCTAATGTAAACATAAAACATACATTTAAGTATTAGAAATGATGACAAATCGCTCCCAAAACTGTCCAGTTTATTTTCTTAGCAACGATGCACCCGTATTTTCTTGTATTATCTGAGAATTTGCACTATAACTCTTCCATCTTAAGAATGAAGCATCCCCTGAAAGGTTGAGCTTCTTTCCATCTAATTCTATTTCCTCTGGTTGGTTGACCCATGCTCTTCTTTGTCACCGTTAACCTTCTGTTCCTCCATCTTATGTAAAACTTAACATCAGCGGTTTCTAATAGGACCTACAAAATAATAATTTTTAAGATGTAGACAAGATTTACATTTGAAAAAACAAAACAATTACAAGCCATAAAACAGTTAGATACTTACATAATAATTTTCCATTTCACACAACGCGATATGATCATGTATCCCACAAAACATGTTCATATTAACGTGTAATAGTCGTCGATGCACAGCGGACTGTCGGAAATTTTACGATCATAACCGATTGTTCACCGAGAGGTGACGATCACTTAACCATTATAAGACGCGTTGTATACGTTAAAAACGGAAACATATTCAGTATAAGAACGAATAATTCTGTTAATACAATTGTTATATACAAATTCAGATACTGGTCTTTATACAACAAATCTTCTCTACTATACAATTGGAACATAAAGTTTATAACACCTAATAATGTAAGTAATTCATTATAACCTTTATTTCATAGATGCATAAGGTGTATTAAGCATCTTCCAGTTAAACTCATTGAATAATGAGTATGGAGATGATTGCTTTTTTTTAATAAAAGTTGTATATTAGTTATAAAAGTTTTATTATTCTAGATAAACAGTTTAATAAGCCCATTTCTTTCAGTGTATATTGTGGGAATCAGCTATTCTGCTGACTATCCAAATATTTTTGGAAAATTTCTATAAGGAACATTAAATAAAAACACAAATATTGATAAATGTACCCTTGTAAATGTATCCACAATATACAGAATATTCAAAACCACCAAATGACCTCAAAACAAACCAATTAATTTCTTTTAATATTCTCAAAACGTTTAAAAATACGTAATTGAAATTTTGCATAGGTACGAAAAATTTTTTATACACTACAATAAAAAAATTAGTGATAAAAAATCATCAGAGGCGGGTTAAAGTGGGGGACTGTGAAGTAAATATTGCCATATTTTTTCAAAATTTGATAAAATTTTAAATTTCAATGTTTTGCTCAAAAGTAATGCATGTTACTAAACACTAAAATACATTTCTGTGTATAAAACTTAAAAATTTCAAATTTTGTTGACAAATTCTGAAGAAAACAGTCACGCAAACAAATATGAGCGTATTTATCCCACAGTTCCTCGTTTTAACACGCCTGTGATTATATTTTGTCATTAATTTCAAATTTTTGTAAGGCTTAAAAAATTTAGTACACGTGCAAAATTTCATTTACGTGTATTAAATTAAAACCGTCTTCAGAGTTCAACTTTGAATTCCATATACATTGAAAACTAAGCATTTTAACCACATGTTTATATGATTTTTTCTTCATAAAATCACCTTGCTTCTTAAAATATCTACATGTTATTAAGGAACACCCTGCTTATTACTTTATGCTGTGTAAATTGGCCCCATTTTAAATATTGTTGTAAGTTGTAAACGGTCTAAATCAGTAATGGACACTAACCTTTGAAGATATTTTTTTGTGTGGAAATTACGGAACGCCTCGAGATTCATGCAGGAAGGTCGCTAATTAAGACGAATTAAATTAAACTGCTCACGTGGTGTGAGTAATACGTTACACTTTATCATTGCGAGCCAACAACAAATTGCTGTAAAATTATTAGCCGCTTCATTACTCACACGGTCAAGAATAAAACGCAGAGACCATGCACATAGGTGAAGTATTGCACACATAATGGCTGAAAGGTGAAAGATGAGCTACACAAGCAGCAACTGTTAAACACATCGGTTGGATAAACTACCCTGCAATATTTTTTGGGGAACAAATTGAAAAGCTGTACCTGGTACCTGATAGTTACTGTTATACTCGTAACTTAAAACCATTTAGCTATTTAAATTGTAAACTGCAATCGTTGGGTTGAAGTAATATATAGACAAGGTGTTACAAAAAAAGTAGATCAAGCCATTGACAGATTCTTTGTGTGAAAATAATGTGTCTTTCCTTATGTCAAACTTTTCTTCAATATAGGGGGTGTTAAAATGTACAATTAAATAAATAATTAATATTAACAGATTTTAAGTTGATATTTTGTTGATCTTTACGTTATGCCTACAAATATTTTGTATAATTTCGTTCAACAAATAGTAGACACGAATGTCTATGATTCAAGGATTCAGAAGGATTCAGAAATTTCTTTATGTAATTTTTTTTACTCTTATTATTTAGAACTTAGGAGACTGTAATCGTTTCATGTAGAACTGATCCACTACCTATGCTAAATATTATGTACAATAACATATTAGTTTCCAGTCATAAAAATGGGGGGAAGATTGTTTACAGGCTGGTTAATTGTATAATTTTTTACGTAAATTCACTTTTTTCGTTTATAACTTTTTTCCGTTCATTTCCACGAGAAAACAGTAACGTAGTTTTTTTCGTCTTCAAAATACCTACAAAACTAGCCCTCGAACATCAAGAAATATTGATTAGATCAAAAGTTATAAACAGAAGAAGTTTATTTATGACTTTTGAATTAAACATTTATAAACTGCGTTATTACTACCAGAACGTTTTGGTATCGCATCTTCTCATTCATAATCACTGTCTAATAACTCACACGAAATCTGGAATCGGTAAGTTGAATAGTTTACAAGTTATGGCCTTATAAACAAATTAACTAATTATTAGTCTGGACGATCCCCAGGATCTATAGTGATAAATTAAGCCTACCGAAACAAAACGTCGCGAAATGGTTATTTCCCAGCTTATTTTCCTGGCCTAGTATGATATCAATGTTAATGTGTTTCTGCATAATTTTTTACAGACAAATTAGCATTAAAATTCGAATTTTTTAAAACCCTCTACAATTTGTTTGTCCTTAAAGGCTATAGTTTTCCAAATAAACGTTGTAGTAGAAAAAGAAAAGTTTAACAGTTTAATACACCGCCATATTTAATTTTGTATGGTTCTTTCTAATGAACAATTTATTGGAATGAAACTAACTTACGGCGTTTTCGAATTATTTACACTTGTGCACCCAATACACACTAAGTATTATCTTAATATTAAATTATTCAAATTTCTTAAATTAAATTAAGTAAATTAAGAGAACATGTAACTAAACTTTATAAAAAAAGATTCCTTATTAATGGACTTTTCCTTTCTCCTTTTATTCCTAATTAGTGTTATTTTCATCATGATTTACAGAAATTTGGCCACATTGTTTTTATTAACTCAAGTTATACTTAAACTGTACAACATATTTCACTATATATTTTACTTATTATTCTTACTACACTTAAAAATAAGCAGTAAATAAATAAAACTAAATTGTGAGTAATCAAATAGTATTAATATTAATAGATCGTATGGGACAGGGTAGTTAGAACGGCACCGAAGACAAGCGAATAATATTTTCAATCACACAGCGACGCCAGAATCGGTTTCTTCAGTTGGCTGGTAACGACTGTTAAAGGTGGCGTCATGTTAAAAACTGAACTGGTTATGTGACGTTGCAGTCGCTCCATTTTTATTCGTTTGTACTGTCACTGCTGAAAAATTTCAGTCTATGTGATACAGAACAATCATAGTTGCATTATCTCCATGTAACATATTTACCTTTGCAAATTTCTTCTCTTCCTGGTTGCAGTAGTGTCACATACATCATCTACATTGGTACAGAAGTATCTTTAAATATTTTATATATGTTTATTGTTTTATAAAAGGTAAAAATGTTTTTAAGTATAATAAAATAAACTAATTGGTACTTTTTTGTTTCAGGGTGCATCCTCAGTGGAACTTTTGATATGCTTAACCATGAAGGTGAGAAATAACATGATTTACCTTTTAAATTACGAAAATTTGAGCGAATTTATTAAGTAATCGTGGTCACTTCGATAACAAGATCAATAGACCATATTGTTGGCAGTAAGCCAAAACACTTAAATACTTAATAGTTTTATCGTGATTCTGATACATTATCTTTCTAATTTTCATTCAATATTAATAAAATGCTGTAATCGTTTTCATAGTTCTCCTGAAAGTCTTGCTAAACTTCCAAGCTAATACGGTCAATACAGATAATTTTTGAAATGCATAGGTACTCGTATGATGGAATTGCCTCAATGTCAGTTATACTCGCATATATGAACAGGGAAGAATCAAATGATAAAAATAATATCTTGAACTGTTAATAAATCGATGAAAGACGTTCCTCAATGAAAATGTGCCCCAATATCAAATTCAGTCGAAGAGAATTCCAAGTATATTTACATTAATTTGGTAAATCAATAATGCCGCTGTCGGAATAAATCAGAGTTAAAAGGATATGTCTAAACAGGTCAAAGACCTACAAGCACTTTATAGATGTTATATTTTACGTTTATTAATGGAAGTGTTCCCAATTCAAACTGGCAATAATAGCTCATAGTTGAGGTCGGAATTTAAAACGACATACAGTGCCGTAATGTAGTATAGGTAAAGTTATAAATTTGCCTGAAAGCACTGAGAGAAATCATAAGTATTTTGTCACTACGCTGGATGCAAATCTTTCATACAAAATCATACGAAGTCTTAAGAAACTCTTCGTACAAATGGAGCAGTTTCATTGCATTGCAGATACGAATTCTTGTATGACAAAATTCATTTGTACATCGTTATTGAAGTTTAATTAAAATCGATCTAATTTCTTTCGCTTTGTGATATTACTTACATATTTGGTCCTATGATGATAATATTTTATATAAAATCTTTGACATTTGATCGTCACAAATATGCTATTCGTTTGAACTGAACTGAAATAATGACAACCAACTATTTTTTACGCTTTAAAAACTCTTACGAATTTGATAATCAGGTATACAGGATATTCTGTAAGTATGTGTAGAAGAAGAGACCAAAAATTCATCTATATTCGAATCGCTTCGTTTGGCTGCTAAATGAACTCCTACTGGAAAATTTTGTATTATTTTTGGGGTGTGGACTTATTTCTTCAATTGACAGATTTTGGTCTTTAAATCTTACAACTGCTAGAAAATTGACGTATGCTGAATCGAATTCCATCATAACTTATTTCCATTCGTGCAATAATGATGGATATTATTCAGTTAGTATCTAATAATCGGGCAGGTGTCCTATCTCGTACAATTTTCACATAATTGGCGGTTTAGGTACAAAAAAAAATGAATACCTGCATATCTTGCCATCTATATAAAATACTTAACAAATTGCTAGTAGTCAATGATTTTATATTTATTTATGAGTTTAATTTGATTTTTAGGAAACTTATCACATTTTACTTCCTCCTCAACTCGACAACGTTTACATGTGCAATACTTGAGACAACGGATCAGAAGAAGAGAAGATGCTCCCATAAACCACCGCGATAGGCAGACTTAACACCCTACGATTAATTGTGAGAGAAATTTTGTGAGACGCTTTAAAATAAAAATGTAGAATGAAGAGCGACTATATAAGAGACTTTTCACTTGTACAGGGTGACCAAAAATTAAACCTCGTATTCTTTGGTGAATTTTAAGGGGTCTTTCCTATACAGTTTTTAACTTTTTTAAATCATTTAAAAACTAGCAAGGGAAATAATTTGAAATTGGGCACATGTATTTATAAACATTGTTCAAAATCTGAGAGCTTTTCCTAAAATTTACATGCTCAGTGGCGGAGATACAGGGTATCGGTGGCATATTTTTCTGAATAAAATAGTACGCCACTGCTTTATGATAACAACCATGACATTTTCGAACTCGTCCCAATTTTCTGCAAATTACTACTGATTTTCGAGTAAAATTTAAAAAACCAACTAAAAACACTTTTAATTAAATGACATGGCAAACAATAATCATTTGGTTATTTAATCGAATAAAGAAATTAGTAACATTAGTCATCATTTTAATGATTTTATTTGAGTAAATGCTCAAAAATGTCTCCATATCCACGAACGCAGGCGCGACATCTTTTTGGTAACGAAAATGTAATTTGTGCGAAATTTATTGCTTGAATCTGATGCAAAGCACTATTTATTCTTTCCTCTAACTGCTCACGTATATTAATTTGTTCACTACCAGCCGTTTAACAGCACCCACAAACAGAAATCCAGTTGGTTGAGGTCCGGTGTTTTCAGTTCGTTTTTTAAGTTTTACTCCAAAATCAGGCTTTTTTCGAAAAAAATAAAAGAGAGTAATAATTTCTAGAAAATTGAAAGACGAATCCCAAAATATCATGGTTGTTACCGTAAAGCAATGGCGTACTATTTTATTTAGAAAAATATGCCACCTATACCCTGTATCTCCGCTACTGAGCATGTAAATTTTAGGAAATGCCCTCAGATTTTGGACAATGTTTAGATACATACATATGCTCAATTTCAAATTATTTCACTTACTAGTTTTTAAATTACATATTATTTAAAAAATTAAAAATATTTTTTGAAGTTTAACACCCTGTATCTTTTGAACGAAGTGTCCTATATAAAAACTTTATAGGAAAGACTCCCCTTAAAATTCGCCAAAGGATACGAGGTTTCAATTTGGTCACCATTTGTGAATCGCCCTGTATAGTCGCCTCCAAATAGTATCTGCTAATGGATAAATATTTGCCATTATTGCATTAACGGGAAAAAGGTAATGAACAGATATTTTCACCATACATCAATTTTCTAGCAGTAATCACCCTGTACAATACGAAAATTTGTCAACCGAAAGCAAAAATACCAAAATTAATCAAAATCGATTAATAGGTATGCATTAGATTTGTTTGATAAATTCAAATTTTTTTCAGTAACTCAGTCATCTAGCGTTTAAACGAAGCGAGATTGGATATAGGTGATTTGGCCTAAATCGGCATATTTTGAGTCCAGAAATATGTTTTCCATTGTACACGTACCTACTTGTGGAAGACCCTAATATATAAATATGCGTATTTCATTTATTAGGCTGACATTTTGCACAAATTCGTAACCAGTGTAGCCGCCGCTTTAGCATAACTTTGTAAATCAAATTTAGGTCTTAATGAAATTGCTATTACGTACACCTTATGTTGAATATTGGAAATCATCGGAAATTTGTTCAGATTAAACAGAATTAACATCTTAATAAAAATTAAATTTATTTTTAAGAATCGTTGCTTACTTTCAACTTATCGAAATATTGAGGTCTTGCCACTGACGGCAACTTTGTATAAAATGTATGAATTTGCCTACATAACTATATAATTTTCTTTATTCCCCAAATTCTTATTTTTTGAAATTATGAAGCATAAGTGCAATTAAATATCTCTATATTGTCAAAAACTAGAGACAGCCTTATTATACACATTTTACACTGTTTCTGGGATTGATCCGATGGAAACTGTACACAAGGCAGGCATCCCTATCTGCATATTACGACCATCTAGTCGCGAATTGTACATTATTTATGCTCGATTTGACAGCAGAAATTGAATATACAACTAGACGGTTCTAAATTAACATAAATGGATGAGCATTATTAAACTGCCGTGACAACAAGGATATTTATAAGCCATGTCGGGTGTCGCTGATGAGTATTCAATATCACTGACTTATTTATACGTTGCATGTGTGAAAGGCGCTATTGTCCACCGTTACGTGTACTAGGGAAACTTTATCTCTAACTGAATGTTTACTTTATGAATTGAGAATAGATTGCGCGTCTTTATGCACCGTGGTGCAGGCTTGACTAGTAGGTTTTAACGTTTAATTGACGTGTTGTTGATTGATCGATTTTAGTTGATATTTAGTTTTCTCTGCCTCTTTCGTTTGTACGTTTTGTTTTGTACAATCTGACAGTCCTGACATTTTGTATCTTGCTGGGACAAATTCTCGTATGGAGTCGGTAGTTTTGCTAGACACTAGTACTTCACGATCTCTTTAAGATATAGTTAAATTGTTATTAAATTTCTATAAATAAAAGTTTGGTTTGCAGCCTCCCGTGGTAATACGAGTAGTCAATGGCTGAACAATTTCAATTTCAGGGCTGGTTGTTATATCGTTAGTTTAGACTTCTTTCCATTTCAAGGCTCCCTCGTCTCTTCAGAAGAAATTCTGGAACAAGAGAGATTACATTTGCCTGATGTTCTGGTGCATGGCCCTTGTCGTTTGGATCCTTAGTTTTTGCGGATGAATATTTTCCAAATTCTAAGTAGATCTAAATCCTTTAACGCGCATCATCAGATAGAAAAGTGTTGCGTCATTGCTGTACCAGTAATTAATTAGATTTTGCACTATCTTCGAGTGAGAAGTATGTTTCCTTTTGGTATATTTTGGTAATCAAGAAGATGGCAAGACGCCATTCGTCGTGTTATATCAAGCTCAACAAATCTACAACGCTCTATGTGATATTTGCATTGTTACCTTACATGAAGGGAAGCCAAAAGAACGTTGTTTTTCTAACGCCTAGAATCTTATAATGATGATGGATGGTGAGTGTATCCAGATCTCTGAGGATGCTGGCAGAGTTGGTTTGACGACTGACTTCGAAGGATGACACAAGTGCATGGAATATGGCGGAAAGTATCCAGAAAATTTATGAAAATTAAAGGTGTATTTCAAAACTTTCCTGGTACCCTGTGTATTCTGGTTCTTTTTTCTCTGTCTTTAGGTATAATTCTAGTAGTTGGTTCAATAATTCTGTTCCTCCAACCATTTCCTCTAAAACCAGATCATAAATTTCTTGTGTTCTTGTGTTGAGAATACCTTGTTTCTAGACTGAATATTAATTAAACTTAGCATTCAGATCTATCCATGGGTTGGCTTTCTGTAAACGCTTATTTCTTTACAATGACATTTAGAAGCTACTATTTGCTTCCATCTCTATGGTGAAGCTGGTGTCTGGATGTGGTTCGAGAATCCTTCTACATTATTAAATTCGTAATCTCAGATAACTGGAATCTGGGTCTACAATCCTTACTGGCGGTCTTCTCCTATCTTCTGATGAGTGTTCTGTATGTAGGGTCTGTCGAACGCAAACTGGAGAGAAATACTATCGGTGTCTGCCTGTAGAAGGGGCATCTTCCTAACGACCCCATTCCATGGGCGACTTCTATGACAAATCCCTCATCCGGTTTGAAACCAAGCGTAGTTTTCAAAGCTACTTTTCTTAGATAGATATCCAGAGGTGGCAGACACAACATTGCCTCCATTGCTATGGTGGGTGTTGTTCGCATAGCTCCAGACAGGCAATCCTTTGTACCTGGCTGAGATTTTATTTAGCTATCCTCTACTGGACTCTTTTTAGTCTCCTTTCAAAATGAAGATTCCATTTTAGCTTTGCATCGAGTGTGACTCCTAGGTATTTCATGCCCGATGCAAAACAGGCCAGAACGCATAGCATATCTCAACCTACAATTCGGCTTTAGGGTTGCTAGAAGAAGGTCCATCTGGTACGCAATTTTACCACTTCGACTAAATTCTCATCCTTCTGCGATTAAATTCTTACAAAGATTCCTTAATTGGCACTTTCGTGACTAATAAAGTACTAATTAAAAAACGTCACTTAAGAGTTAAATTGTACTTTCTTATGTTACTGGTTCAAATAAATTTACTATTACTACATATTCAGGGTGATTCAGAACTTATCCAAAAAAAAAAAATTGTGGATGTACCGGGGACTCTTACAAATTTTGTAAAGAAAAAATCAAAAAGGCCAGAAAATGATTTAAAAATACACTTCTTCACGGCACTGGAAACTGGTCCACTGTAAAACCTGACCTGGCACAATGCGACCGTGATGACGGCTGTGATAAAAACGATCAAAGACTTCGCAAGGAAAGGAATAAATAGAATTCTATAACACCTATTTTATATCAGCAAATTCAACTGATTTTGCCGCTATTGTTATTATTAATTAATACAATTAATTTGTGGTTTTAATTTATTAAATAATTTGACATACCTGATGTTACAACAACTGTTCAAAATTTTATCCACCGACGTGTAAACACATTTCTATCCGTCTTACTCAGTTTCTACAACTAACACAAATGCTTCACCATAATACAAATGTTTTCTTGCTTCACCATAAATTAAAATGATATCCATCATCTCCGAGTTGCTATACACGGAAGCCATTTTTGACAGTAACTACTAAAAAACTATTGTAAACACTATAGCAACGACAACTGTAAAATCGGATTTCAGTATTCGGAGTCGCTGATGTCACGTGGCTCTCCACGCGTATTACGAATGACTAGAGACTACATGAACTTCAAAAATGTTTTTCTCGGAAACTATAAGGATTTTACTAAAAATTTTTCACGATATTAACTCCATTTCTCATGCCGCATCTATTCCCAATTTTTTTTGAATAAATTGTGAATCCTGTATAAAATAGAATGTAACTGTTAAAGAAAACATCAGGCACATATGTGCAAATGTGAAGGAAACAATCTGCAACCCAATGTTTGCGCATCAGATTTCTCTGATTTAAGAAACTTTCTCCACGTTTCCTCGTATTCCCTCTGGCTTGCTCTTTTTATATTGTTTTCTTGGTAAAGCAAGAAGTAAAACAATGCAGTAGAGTATTCTTTTTATGTTATCTTAATCTGTTGAAAAATAATATTTCGGTTAGGTTTTATTCACACAGTTTTGGCTGGTGATTTTTCAATCATGTTACTAATTCTTTTGTCATCAATAATTCTTCTCTTCAGTCGAAAATGAAATTATTCAATTTAAATAAAAATACTTTTACCCAGTTACATTTTTTTTAAAAGTAAAATTTCCAGGTTGGATGTTGGTCGTCTCTTGGCGTTGGCGTTGGTACATAACAGTAGAAATAAACCGATGTAAACCAATCAAATAGCAAAAAACGATATCGACGTTTCAATTTGCAGTAACAAATTTTCAGGATTGAAGTTGAATAACATTTACTCTTAAAATTTAATCAAGATATTTAAGACATAGACATCAAACTTGATATTGGCAATGTTCCGTGGTAGTAGCGCTAGCTACACCTAAAATTGCGAGGAAACGTAATTTATTTGACATGGCAGATAATCTTTAAAGATATAGAATGTCTATTTCCAATAAAATGTTAGTCCTTTTTTGTACTGGGGCATGGGCGAAAATCAGTATAATTGGAGGTTTGAAGGAAGTTTGCAATTATCTGAATGAAATGTTGCCAAAATGATTTACTCAACTTTTCCGCAACTGTATACCTCTAATTTTTGGCTGCTCTTAAATAACAAAGAAATCCTCATTTCAAAATACTATTTTGAAATAATAAGATTTGAATTTGTATGTTCAGGCAATTTAACTTTAATTTAATATATTTATATGTTTTTGATGCGGTACATCTACAATACAATTTTCTTTCATCAAGTGGAAACAGCAGTTGCTTGGAGAGACTTTAAAATTGCACTGAAAATCCGGCAATAACTCATAAAGGACCATTACTGAAATAAATAGTGGGTAATACTTTTCGAAATTAAAGTCGATTTAATGTATGAAAGCACAGACTCAACCGCTGTATAACTTGTAGAAAGCTTTACTTTCCAATAATCTCTCATAGAGTGAAGTCGTAACAGATTTATGGATCGTTTGTCGTGTCCAGGTTTTTGTCTTTTAGATGAAGAAAATGTAGCTATTATGTTGCCTTCGTGTAAACCAGAAATATTGATGTAACTTCAAACCTAGAAATTTGAAATTCTATTAAAATTTAAAAATAATAATTATGTTCGATTTAAGTTCTTAGTATTGTCAAAAGGCGGCAATTTTATATGGAATAAGTAGTTTTAAACGAAATCTTAAAATAAACTTCAAACACCAGGTGTTATAACATCCATTTATCATGGTCTACAAATTTTTTAACCAAATCCCAACTTTGCAGTTTGTTTTGCACACAATTCACCCATGTGTTCAAGATCACTACTGAATATATTAGTTTAAAAACTTCTATAAAGAATATTAAATTAAAACTCAAAAGATGTGATAAAATATAAATATTTTCACAACATAACGAGTATATTTTTTTCTATTATAAACACAAATATATAAATTGTTCATCATTCGAACGACTAGGCATATATCAATTTCGGCTTATTAGTCCTCATCAGTATATCGTAGGCGAGACAACCGATAAACAATCCAGTTGTAGCAGTGACTATTTATATAGCACTATACTAGCTCTTGAGTTAAAACATTGCTGGATCATTCGTTGGTTGTCTCTATGAACCGGTATATGTCTGGTGGTTCGACTGACGAACGATTTTAGTTGTTTACTAGATATTTAATGCATAAATAATTCAATGCCGATCGGAGTAGGTACACCAGGTCAGTTACAAAAATTTTATTTATCAAAATTTTTAAGGAAACAAAAATATTCTAAGCTTCAAATATATACCCTCAATGTTAATCTAAAGTAATTGATCAAAAATTGTATTTTATATTCACTCTTTTAAGGATCGTAAAGCTCTTAGGTCACTTTTATTCGTTTTGACGAGAGAGATTTGCCCTAAAAGTTAGTCACGACTTCGATCTTACACGCTGTAAGTAAGTTCTACAGGCAAGCAAACAAATTCCGATCCCAGCAAGAACATTTGCGAAAAATAAATTGGTTTAGTTAGATGTTGATAAAATTTAAAATTAAATAAAAGACCGACATTATTGTTTTCTTTCCATCTAGAGGAAATATAAAGGACCCTAAAGATAAACGTGCGATGCAAAGGCATCGTCTAGTCAAAGCTCCTATGTAAATTGGGTTTGTTTCTTCAAAAGAGGTTCTCGGACGGGCTCTAAATTGCAGCTCAGAGTCATCATATCTGTGCATAACTAAATTGCCATAATAAAGTAAGGTTTTGTTCCATTTGGGGTTTGATGCTTTGATCTCCGATTCTGCTGTTTAAAAGCTCGTCGGTGGAGTGTCAAAACCGAAAAGGGCTCACCGAAAAGTCTATTTCAATCTATATTAACGTCGCTGCAAACGGTTTTGCATCAGGTAATCCAATAAAGTGGACAGTGGTTTCCCAATACGGTCGAACTTCCACAGCGCTACTGTCGTTCAATATTCTACAAGGTGGTCCTTAAATAGAGGAAGATGGTAGGCCATATCGTGCGCTATTGTTTAGTGAGGTCACAACGAGAAGTTTAGGCAGTCTTTAATAGTAAATAACAACTCGATACATATATTATTACAAGGTTAGTTATATTTAGATCAGAGCGGATCTGTTTTGAGGTGGATGTGAGAGCGGGCAAGCAAATTTTTTCTGGTTTACCTTAAGTACAACTCACATAATAAAAGTTAGATCCCTATATTTGGGCGACTCCGGAACATTTTCTCAAAATTTCAAAAATGTTTAAAAATTTTTAAAAAATACCTATTTTATCTGAGTTTTTTACTTATATCTTGGAACCTATGCATTTTGGAAGGATATTAAAGACGAAAAAAGTTTTAGAATTTTGCACATTATACTGAAAGTTAAAAATGTTTTAAATTTATTGCCATTGTTGCGAAATAGCAATGTTGATGAAAGTTTTTTGGATAATTTTTTTAAAATGTTTTAATTGCTCCGAGGGCATTCTAATTTTGGTAAAAAAAACTTTATAGTATAATAAAACATCAAACCAAATTTCATTAAAATTAAATTTAGAAAAAAATTTTCGAATTTCAAAACCTCAAATAAAGCATCTAGATACTTGAAAATTTTTTCACATAGAAAAGACCGCTCAACCTTTCAAATGGTTTTTGAAAAATTGAAATCGATTGATTAGGACGGCAGCAATAAATTTTTAAAGTTATCGGCAACATAAATAAATCAGCGGAAAAGCTGTTGCTCGCACGCACGCGCGAAAAATGACTCAAAACACGAAAAGTGGGGGACAGCGGCTTTCCGAGTACTTTAAAATTATAATTTTTGAAAAAAAAAACTAAATTGCAAATTGATAAATGTAATATAATTGTTTAAAAATAAAAAAAGAGTGTTAACTTTAAAAAAGCAGTTATGTAACAGCATCAAGAAGGCCTTGCAAAACCATTTTTCTCTCACATTTTATCAGGCCTCAGACTCACAATGTCAATATTTACTGGCATGTTTAAAAAGTACTTCGACAAACAAAATTAAACAACTAACAACTAAAAGAAAACGCAAAACAAGACAAACTCAAAACAGAACCAGGAGAAGAATATTTAGACCGCTGATTTACATCAATAGCTCGAAGTGTCCTCCATTTTGATAAATACACAAACGAATTCGGTTTTTAAAAGACTGTGCAACATTGGTCAGCATGTCTGGCGTAATTTCTTGAAATGCTACTGTAATGCATATATTCCGCCGTAGTTGGTGGTGTAACGTAAACTTTGCTTTTTATAAATCCCCATAAAAAGAAGTCGCAACTTATCATATCTCTTGAAGATCAACTCACTGGTCCCCCGCGCCCAATCCATCTGTTGGGAAAAGTTTCGTGTAAAAACTTACAAACCGCAGTAAGGTGGAGCACCATCATGTTGCATCCAAATTCTTCGAAATGTTGTTAAAAGAATGTCGCCTAACGGCCCAACAAATCTTCTAGTGTTTGTTAAACAGTTTAAAATACACTGTTCCAGTTAGATGCTGGTCAAAAACGAATGGTCCAATGACATGGGTTCCCAAATTTGCTCCCCACACGTTCAATGACCATTGTTGGTCCTGGGTTGTCCGGAATTGGTGATTTACTGTGTAATAATAATGGCAATTATGACTATTAACTAAACCATTTTTATGAAAACTAGCCTCATCGGAGAACAAGACTCGTTTAAAAATTCATCACCTTGATTTAACATCGCAAGTGCCCACTGACAGTCTCAGTTGAAAGTCTACTTTTAGTAACTCTTGGTGTATTTGGATGCGATAAGGATGTACTGTGCTGTGCTTTTGTAAAATCCTATATATCGACGTTGTACTAATACAATTGCAAGACCTTCTTGACGCTGATACATAGCTACTTTTTCGGACTTTAGAAAATAACCTGATATTTCTGTTAAAGATAAGTATGGACAACCTTATATCAGTCGAAAGGGCATTCAATTTTACTTTCACCCATGACAATTAATATGGGTTATTCCATTTGAAAAAAAAAGGTTTTCAACTCGTAAGATTATTAAATGTAGGTGTTGGTATTTCCAAATCTGAATAACGTACACGTTTTGCTCACAGATGACAAGATAGAGTAATTTATGCCAAAAGGAACTGTAAAAACGCCTCTTTTAAAGAGCTGAAATTGTGATTTTTTTCAAAAACAACTCGAAAACAGTAAGTTTTAAACACCATGTACATTTAATAAACTCTACCTAATATTAACCAAGGAATTCAAAAATGTAATAATATACAGGGTGTTCCATTTAAAATAACAACACCCTGTAAAGCTAAAAATATTTTCTTTACATGGCCCACATGATTCCAGGCAACTTTTATTAAAACTATTTTTTTATAAATTTTACAGTTGCAGAGTTACAGAAGAATCCCTCTCACCCTGTATATTGCAATTATTAAAAGTTAATAGAAACAAGGTATTACAGTCCAAATTTTCATTTTGATTTTCCAGTTGTAAGTATAGTTTTGGCCATTATTTCTTTTTTTATTATTATTTTAATATAACTTCTAGCTTGACCTTGAACAGACGCCGGGCACTACTTTTTTATGTTTATACATATAAGAACTTTGAAGATTGCCTCATCACCTGACACTAAGTACATACTCGCCAATTATCTCTATTTAAAAACAGAGGGATTTTAGATACTGCATGGAAACATATTTATTATTTTCCTGGGTGCATGTTTGAAATTAAGTTATTATTTTAAACTGTTGAAAAAATTTGATGACACAATGTAGTGATCTAATTTGTTGAAGTATATCGACAAATATGTGTAGATGACGTCAATCTGGACCAGATTATGTAACATCCTATGTAAATTATATTATGCATTCGAGTTCAACAGATTTAGTTAGTTTACAACTTCTAAATATGTCAAGAATGCAAACATAACTAACTATATTCGTATTTTCAATAGATTGCTTTAAGTTTAGAAACTATGATTTTTAATAGACGACGAGGTTGTTTGGTTGTTCTTTTCCATATCCACAACACTCTGCATTAGGATCAATTTTGGTCAGTTAGGCATCTCACTGAACTTAATTGTTGTTTCATATAGAGACCAGAACTGTGTCTAACCAAATTTCCCTTTACATTACAGTCAGGGATGAGCGGGTAGACAATGTCGACGTAGACAATGCAATTGTCTACGCGTAGACAATGATCTAGATGAAGACTTAATTTGGAAGAGTCGACAATGTGTACAATGTCGACAATTTCAACAATTAAGAAACTCAAAACTAGAAAAAGGTGTGGTAGGTATGTACCTCAAAAAAGAATTTCGTAAGGCTGTAACTCGTGATTCTTGTGAAAAAAAAAAAAATTGAAAATTTGGAATTTGGAAAAGTACCTACCTATCACAACCATCTATAAAAAAATGTATGTACCGAGTACAAAAGATCAAACAATATCTGCCGAGAATTCACGAGAAAAAAAAATAAAGATATTACAAATGTAAAAACAAAAATAACGGTCATAAACAACGCATCGTTATACAAAGAAGAGGAAGTTTTTGTAGAAAGTGTAGATGTAGTAAACAGTAGATATCGTATGATATTTTAAAAAATATGTGGGTGAATTTAAGTGCTAGAAACAATAAAAATGGAGAAAAAATCCAAAACTTAATATTTTGAGCAATATTATATTGCGTGTTTCTAATGAATGTTTTTCAGAAGTAGTAAAGAGCATTATGGACGAAATTTTTTAAAATATCTGGTTCTCTGCAAGCAATGCCCAATTTACTAAAAAAGGCGAATTACGCAAAAGAAAAAAATACGCTCTAAGTAAATTTGAACGAAATCAAATTAAAACCAAGACCAGTAAGAGTAAATATCAAATCAAAGCATCTTGCACAAATTGTAAGAAACAATATCAGTTAAAAATTGATAGTAATAGGCAAATAACAATTAATGAACAATTGAAATTTATTGTAGATACTACTTTTCTCATAGTTTCAATTTTCATCATTATTAACAGAAAATGTCGTATGTGTCAAATATCATACTCGGGCTGTATGCACAACAAAATAAAGTGAAAAAACAAAATCTGCAAGTAAAAGTTAGTATTATATAATAAAAATATCTTTTCTGAATGTAATAGTCTTCACGGCAAATTAGACTAGAGAAAATGCTAATTATCTCAAAATCAACTATTTGACAGTTACGACTTTATGGCTTAACAGGGCAGTATAGTAGGGATGTAAGTAGAATGCTGCTAAAGCGTAAATATTCAATGCCATCTTTCTAAATTTGCATTGAATGTTTTTCGAAAATTAAGGGGTATACGTAAATTTAACCATAATTCAGTAGCATCGGCCACTGAGCAATCAGCTTTCTGACAAACATTTATCAATTCACATATAGGATCGAAAAATTTTACACTTTCTTGTACGTGTTGCAAAAAATGATCGTCAAATATTAATATTGCAACCTCCGTCTTAACTAAACTGAAATTAGAGCGCGAAGTCTACACGTAGACGTCGACAATTAAAGTCGACGCGTAAACGCCCATCCCTGATTACAGTATTAAAGAAAAAGACTTTATTGCAAGGCAGTTTGAACATTTATTTGTTGACACAAGTTCAAAATAATACATGGACAATCTCAAAGAAATTTAAATCTCTCCAAGACCTTTGCAAAATATTATGAGACTACAGTGGAATCCGTTTATTATGACTCCGGCTATATTGACCAACCGGTTATTATGACGTAATTACACTACGAAGTTTGGTTTTCATATAAAATTCTTTATAAAACAGTCGGATATAATGACTTCCCTTACAGTGACATGTCGCTTATTATGACCTATTTTTAATAAATTATGTCCGGTTATAATGACCGACATGATTCTTTACACCTCTGGTAATGTTCGTTGATTCCCGACGACGTTCGGCACGTGGATCGTTTTTGTTTTGAATCTCAGTGAGTAATTGACGCTTGAAGGTCACGCATTGTTTTTCGTTTGTCGTTTGTGTTTTTCATTGTACTGTGAAAAAAATGTCATCTCAACGCCGTAAAGCATTTACGATTGAGGAGAAAGGTGCAATAATATGCAGATTAGAAAATGGAGAATCAAACTCATCTCTCGCAAAGGAATTTGGCGTGGGTCATTCGACAATCTCAATGATTTTTAAAAACAAGAACCGTATTAAGCAATCGTTCAATTCAAATGTTTTGAAACCGAAGAGGCTTCGAAAATCGCGACAAGAAAATGTTGATCAAGCATTAATTCAGTGGTTTAAAATCATGAGAAACAAAGGAATACCTGTCAGCGGCCCTATGCTACAGGAAAAGGCAAATGTTTTTGCCGCGCGTTTTGATATTCTCGACTTCAATTGTTCTGCAAGCTGGATCAGTCGTTTTAAAGTTCGACATAACATTGTGGCGGGAAAAATTGTCGGTGAATCTTCGTCTGTTGATCAAAATTCAACAACAAACTGGTTGACATCGGTGTGGCCGAATCTACGAAGACAATTTTCTGATGATGAGATATTTAATGCTGATGAAACTGGACTGTTTTATAAATTAATGCCGGACAAAACTTTAAAATTTAAAGGTGAGAATTGTAGTGGAGGCAAGTTGTCGAAAGACAGAATAACTGTCATGGTAGCAGCTAATATGAGTGGCGCAGAGAAAAAGAAATTGCTCATTATTGGAAAGTCACAAAAACCAAGATGTTTTAGAAGTGTCAAATCATTACCTGTCGATTATGCTAACAATCGTAGAGCTTGGATGACGTCAGAACTTTTTGAAAAATGGCTTCGAGATTGGGATCGTGATTTGGTGAAGATGAAGAAAAAGATTTTATTGCTGGTTGATAATTGCCCGGCGCATCCAAATGTTACTGATTTAAAGTCTATAACACTTGCTTTCCTTCCGCCGAATACAACATCAGTACTACAGCCAATGGATCAGGGAATAATACGATCACTGAAAACGAATTTTAGAAAGAACCTTGTGCTCAAAATGATTAATTGTCTTGATGCTAATGAACACAACTCTTCTACAAAAATAACGGTGCTAGATGCAATTCTGATGGTCAATGATGCCTGGAATAAAATGTCACAAAGTACCATTCACAACTGTTTCAAACATGCAGGATTCATTGAAAACCACGACGGTTTACCTATTCAAATATCAGAACATGAATTTGATGAAGAAGATGACGTCCCTTTGTCTTTGTGGTCACGAAACCTAAATTCAGATTCTTTAGCAGCACCGGAAATGTGGGAAGATTATGTTGACATTGATAGCGCTCTCCTCACATCCGAAGAACCCACCGATGAAAATATCGTACAGAACATTAATGCTAAGGAACAACTCGAAAGTGATGGGGAAGAGGAAGTCGAGGAAGAACCATTACCTACCGCAGAAGAGGCATTAAAAGCTGCAGAATTATTATCACGATTTGTTCATAGCAATATTGAAAATGATAATTTGACCATAGCGATGTCTTCTATACACAATAGTATTAGAGATTGTTTTTACAATAAAATGAAAAAACAAAAGCAGACAAAAATTACAGATTACTTACATTAAAAAATACTTATTGCGTGCAATTACGTGCAATTTTTATTTTGATTTAATATGTATGTAGTTACTATGTTTCTCTATTAAAATACTTAAGTACATATTTACATAAAAAAGGTTTTTTTTTTCACAGTATGCTTTGTATGACGTCCGCTTATTATGACGTGTTTGTCAATTCCTTTCGATGTCATTATAAACGGATTCCACTGTACTTCTAACAAAGATAAGGATAGGTACTAGTCAATATATCTTTTTATTTTCTATAAAGTCTTCACTCTTCCGTTACTTATTGTTCCACTTTAAAACTGCTAATAAATGTACTAATTTTTTGTTGTGGTCTATTTGCTTTTATACCACCATAATGTAGCAGCACAGAGTAGATAGATTATCAGCTTTTAACGTTAGAACTGTTACTAAGGTCTAGTAGTCGCAGCAGATATGTCTGTAACAGCCAATGTGAGTCACATCATGGCATTCTTTTCCTTTTAAATAAATTAATATTGATGAGTCCCTCACTACAAAACATGTTTTGAAAAAATATTTTAAAGGCTAAAAGGGTCAGATGCAAATACAATGGTTTAAATTTATAACTGATTGAATATGGATATTTCCACCACCGGATATACGTACACCTCTGACCTAACAGAAGTTTTTTATTTAATTTCCAACAATGGCTGGATTATCAACAATGAAATCTAGGTTCCAATGGATGGGTGATAGGTATGCAATCAAAACTAAATGTTGAATTTGTTAAATTCAGACAGGAATTATACGAATTAATAAAGAGGATACATAAATAATCAATCAAGTTAGGGTATTTTTGTACACATACATAAAACATGTTTCTGTATTCGAACAAGGAAGAATCCCGTACATAAATTCATGAATTGTTTTATTTTGCATACCTAAAACTTTTCTAACGGAACAATAGCCTGTGATAATGAGGCTTCTTTTATAAAGTGATTTTTAAATTTAACTGTTAACCACCATTAAATCAAAGAATTAGAATTTAAATGAAAAAAAATATTTCAGATAATGGTTTAAATCTCAAGTAACTGTCTTAGCTTAAGCAATAAAAAATTACCTAGTTAGCTAGTGACATTTGTGGCGCATATAAATATTATTTCTTCTTTCATAAGTCTACGAGTCTCTAAAGTTTTAACGTTTGATTATTATTCAAGTGCCATATAGTTACGATCGACGTAAGATAATGACTTGATTTAAAAGTAACATCCCTTAAAAATTTATGCCGGACTTGCTCTATATTCTCAATTTAAATATTATAATGAGGGCCGCAGACACAAGAAGCTAGCTCAAGGTGGGGTCTTATATGTAAAATATATAATCTTATGTAGGTATAACAGTTTCAAGGTTCGCTTTTCAGTAGAGACAACTACATCTTTTAATAAATTACAACATTTTAAGTAACTTCGTGTTGTATTAAATGAAATTCAAACTGCCATATGCCGTCTAGGATAATTCTCAGATCTCCCACTTCCCCGATTGATTTGTTTGTTTGTTTGTTTGTTTGTTTGTTTGGATACCACTGTTCTAGAGAATCTTTTTTTTTTTCGTTTTGATAGACCATTTTATTGTTTTATTGTTATATTGTTGTTTTTATTGTTTTCTTGGTTCTTAGTTGTTTTTATGACAATTTGACATTAAACACTCATGTTAATTAATCGTTCGCATATTTTTTGAAAACAAACGCGACGGGATAAAGTGCAAAATTCAAGAAAAAAACCCGTATCAGAGGCGTTACCGCACATTTGTTACGGAAAATAAACCACAATAAGAACTATATCAAAAGATTACAGCTCTTATGTGTTTCCAGTTCGCCGAGCGGAATGGCATAAATTTATTCTAAGTCGCTTCATTGTTATCACTTTTCCATTCTGGAGATGCAAGAAATATGGTCAAACAAAACAAAAGGGTACTACGGAGACGAATAGCATGGCGCAGCTCAAATTTGCTTTCGAGTAACAGTATATTCCGATATTCCCTTTGAATAACATAGTAGGCTGATTTAGTGGCGCAGGTCTGAATCCCTGTTTTCGTATTCGACTTTCGATTTCGATGAAATCTAATTGTTCTTGGAATCGGTTGTTTTCCACGAATTCCGAAATTGTTGGTAACATTTGTAATTTTATTTTTTGCACAGTACATGCTTAAATATGGCGGCTTTTGTCTTATGAAAAATAAAAAGTCTTGAATAAAACAGTATGTATTTAATAATTATTTTTTACTCAATACAAACATTAAGTATTTTATCCATGACTTACTGAGTAATATTACTTGTGGTTACGCATATATTTATATGCAGCTACTTACGTAATTATAAATTAATACATGAACTTATAACTTGAAACTATATTCACTAATTATTTAGGTATCCAAAGTGTCGTCTAATTTAGGGGGTACAATATCAAAACCGAATATTTAAAAATCTTCCTAATATTATTGTGAAACAATGTCCTTCATAAATGTTTGCAAATCACGTGACCCCCGAGCTTAGGCAACCCAATATTCCACAACTGGTACAGTCTTTCTGAAGTAAGTTGAACGTGTACAAAAAACCGAGCAATCAAATTTAAAGAGTTTCGTAGGCGTCCAAAAAAAGTTTTCTGTTAAAGGTAAAAAATTGTAATAATTTGTATATAATGTGTAGAAAATGTCTATTATAATATGTTCATTTGACCAACAACACATTTTAATGATTTATGTCCTCATATTCCACAACTGGTACAGTCTTTCTGAAGTAAGTTGAACGTGTACAAAAAACCGAGCAATCAAATTTAAAGAGTTTCGTAGGCGTCCAAAAAAAGTTTTCTGTTAAAGGTAAAAAATTGTAATAATTTGTATATAATGTGTAGAAAATGTCTATTATAATATGTTCATTTGACCAACAACACATTTTAATGATTTATGTCCTCATATTCCACAACTGGTACAGTCTTTCTGAAGTAAGTTGAACGTGTACAAAAAACCGAGCAATCAAATTTAAAGAGTTTCGTAGGCGTCCAAAAAAAGTTTTCTGTTAAAGGTAAAAAATTGTAATAATTTGTATATAATGTGTAGAAAATGTCTATTATAATACAGTGGAATCCGTTTATTATGACTCCGGCTATATTGACCAACCGGTTATTATGACGTAATTACACTACGAAGTTTGGTTTTCATATAAAATTCTTTATAAAACAGTCGGATATAATGACTTCCCTTACAGTGACATGTCGCTTATTATGACCTATTTTTAATAAATTATGTCCGGTTATAATGACCGACATGATTCTTTACACCTCTGGTAATGTTCGTTGATTCCCGACGACGTTCGGCACGTGGATCGTTTTTGTTTTGAATCTCAGTGAGTAATTGACGCTTGAAGGTCACGCATTGTTTTTCGTTTGTCGTTTGTGTTTTTCATTGTACTGTGAAAAAAATGTCATCTCAACGCCGTAAAGCATTTACGATTGAGGAGAAAGGTGCAATAATATGCAGATTAGAAAATGGAGAATCAAACTCATCTCTCGCAAAGGAATTTGGCGTGGGTCATTCGACAATCTCAATGATTTTTAAAAACAAGAACCGTATTAAGCAATCGTTCAATTCAAATGTTTTGAAACCGAAGAGGCTTCGAAAATCGCGACAAGAAAATGTTGATCAAGCATTAATTCAGTGGTTTAAAATCATGAGAAACAAAGGAATACCTGTCAGCGGCCCTATGCTACAGGAAAAGGCAAATGTTTTTGCCGCGCGTTTTGATATTCTCGACTTCAATTGTTCTGCAAGCTGGATCAGTCGTTTTAAAGTTCGACATAACATTGTGGCGGGAAAAATTGTCGGTGAATCTTCGTCTGTTGATCAAAATTCAACAACAAACTGGTTGACATCGGTGTGGCCGAATCTACGAAGACAATTTTCTGATGATGAGATATTTAATGCTGATGAAACTGGACTGTTTTATAAATTAATGCCGGACAAAACTTTAAAATTTAAAGGTGAGAATTGTAGTGGAGGCAAGTTGTCGAAAGACAGAATAACTGTCATGGTAGCAGCTAATATGAGTGGCACAGAGAAAAAGAAATTGCTCATTATTGGAAAGTCACAAAAACCAAGATGTTTTAGAAGTGTCAAATCATTACCTGTCGATTATGCTAACAATCGTAGAGCTTGGATGACGTCAGAACTTTTTGAAAAATGGCTTCGAGATTGGGATCGTGATTTGGTGAAGATGAAGAAAAAGATTTTATTGCTGGTTGATAATTGCCCGGCGCATCCAAATGTTACTGATTTAAAGTCTATAACACTTGCTTTCCTTCCGCCGAATACAACATCAGTACTACAGCCAATGGATCAGGGAATAATACGATCACTGAAAACGAATTTTAGAAAGAACCTTGTGCTCAAAATGATTAATTGTCTTGATGCTAATGAACACAACTCTTCTACAAAAATAACGGTGCTAGATGCAATTCTGATGGTCAATGATGCCTGGAATAAAATGTCACAAAGTACCATTCACAACTGTTTCAAACATGCAGGATTCATTGAAAACCACGACGGTTTACCTATTCAAATATCAGAACATGAATTTGATGAAGAAGATGACGTCCCTTTGTCTTTGTGGTCACGAAACCTAAATTCAGATTCTTTAGCAGCACCGGAAATGTGGGAAGATTATGTTGACATTGATAGCGCTCTCCTCACATCCGAAGAACCCACCGATGAAAATATCGTACAGAACATTAATGCTAAGGAACAACTCGAAAGTGATGGGGAAGAGGAAGTCGAGGAAGAACCATTACCTACCGCAGAAGAGGCATTAAAAGCTGCAGAATTATTATCACGATTTGTTCATAGCAATATTGAAAATGATAATTTGACCATAGCGATGTCTTCTATACACAATAGTATTAGAGATTGTTTTTACAATAAAATGAAAAAACAAAAGCAGACAAAAATTACAGATTACTTACATTAAAAAATACTTATTGCGTGCAATTACGTGCAATTTTTATTTTGATTTAATATGTATGTAGTTACTATGTTTCTCTATTAAAATACTTAAGTACATATTTACATAAAAAAGGTTTTTTTTTTTCACAGTATGCTTTGTATGACGTCCGCTTATTATGACGTGTTTGTCAATTCCTTTCGATGTCATTATAAACGGATTCCACTGTATGTTCATTTGACCAACAACACATTTTAATGATTTATGTCCTCAAACAATTTTATTATATTGATGGTGAAATTTCGTTTTGTTCAGTTTCAAAAGGTCTCCAAGATGCCATGTTGTAATAATATTAGTAAACCAAATATCCCTCTTATTTTTCCCTTTCGCAATTGTAATATGAATGATTAATAGAAGGCTGCCTATAATAAATTAAAATTATCTGAATCACACCAATTCCGCATTGCTGCACTGCACTGCCAAGCGACTTATCGACAACTAAAATTTATGACGCAGTGGACCAGAGCAACAGTGCGTATTGCTGTTTGTTCGCACGCTCATTCTTCAACTGGGCGTATACATTTCTACCACCTGCATGTTTCGTTCGACCAGACCTGTATATGAGTATGGCTAAATAAATATGGCAACAAGTTTTTCAAATATTTCAATGCCGAATTGCTGCGCCAACGACCGAACCTGGTACATACTGTCATCCTGTTGGTTCTTCAATTGACATCGGAAAGACTACTGGTAATGAAAATCCCTAAATCTTGGCGTCAACAATATGATCCGTAACAGTAACAAACTACATTTAGAAAAATTCAACATAACCCGACCTAATCTAACGTCGAAAAGAAAATGTATTGGGTAGATAAAACAAAAATTTATTAAAAAGTAACTTTTGTACATATCAATTCGAGAAAGATTATGTATATTTAACAAAAAAAAACTCAAATCATCTATATACCCCTATCTTATACACCGAAAGGAAATTTATTGGATTAAAAAAAACAACGAATATTACAAAGTAGTAAACTGGTAGTACTGGTCAAAATTTTCATGACTATGTTTTTTACTGTAGCGTGCTTTGCGACATAGAATTACGGACACTACTACTTATTGCCACATTTAAATTTTGTCAGAAAGATCAAAATTTATTTTTACAAAATAGCCATTTAAAGTGGCTCCATCTATCGTGCTACTTCCCACCTACGCCATTCTGTGACCTAAAATTTTCTTTCAAGAAAACATAAGTTTGATTATAATATGCTACATACGTCTTGAATAATTCCTACATTAATAGTAAATTTTAAATAAATTGTAACGAATTGGAAATGTAAACAGAGAATCACGAATGAAAAATTACCTGACCGAACTTTGGATCATAAATAAAAATTAATTATTAATATAGCAAACAATAAAGTAGAATAAAATTGTTAATATAACTGAATAAAAATAAGTATCAATTCACCAAATAGTATAAAATTGATAATTTATTTAAATTCACAAGTATAAAATAATTTTTCAAAAGAATGCATGACATCGACACTTGTTAACACTCCGTACAGTGAGAAAACAGAATTTAAACCCAGAGTGACATATATCAAATAAAAGCCCAATATCCATAGATGAATCTGATATGCATATTTTGGGTAGACGAGTAACTGTGGAGAAGATAGCTTAAATGAACTGAAGTCATATATGAAAAATTTTATCAAATGTCAAAACTAAAGTTGGCTTTACAAGTACCAGAAGATGACCAAGAAAAAGAACATAATATAAGGAATATTTTAATAATTAGTAAAAGATTTGTATGTTAAAAATAAAAGGACATTGTAAAAAATGTATTAGTTATAAGAAGTGCAGTGAAAAGTGTTGTGAAAAAAGGACATCCAAGGACTGGAATTTCTGTAAAGGGACATTAAAGAAAAATAAAAACCATAAATTTCTAGAAGGATGACAAACAAAAGTTTATTGATTAGTTACGGCTTGGTTTTTAAAAAAAAGCTAGAAAGGAAAAGCAGCTCCCACAAAATTTAATTTAAATTCAAGAAAAACAGTCAAAAAGTAAATTAAACTTACTAGCATGATAGAAAATAGTTTTTTCTCAAAATCCAGAGAAAGAAAATTGGCCATTGAAGAAAAATTTCCGTAACCAGAATAAAGCAGTTTCCAGAGAAGCTTCCAGTGGCCCCATAATTGGTACAACGAACATCTTCATCGCTTCCAACAAGGAAAGAAGCAAATAATAATAACAGGTACCTAAAATTGAAAAATAAAGTGCACTAGAATATAAATTCATAGCTATAACCTACAAATAAATAAATAAACCTATGAAAAAGGATAAATAAAAATAACAGGACTTACCTGAACAAAATTGAACACAAGCAAGTTAAATCTAGCTTTAAAAACGCCAAAAATTTGATGAGCTCACACAAAGTTTTAAAAGGGACAGTCATTTTAATTTTAAGAACGTCAGATTGTAATAGTTAAAAATGTATGTAGTTTACGATAGGCAAGACACAATACACGGGTGAGTGGTTACGTTAGTATCAATAAGAAATTCAATATATAGTAAATTATTTTTTTTTTTGAAAAGCAGTCCTTGTATTGTACAAAACTGTAGTAGGATAGAAAAGGTAGAAAATAAAATTCATCATTGTAATATTATTGAATTTTAATCTGTTTTAATCCTAATAGTCAATATGTATAATGATGTGTATGTTTATTTATTGTAATTATTTTAGTGTCCTGAAGAAGGCTTAAATATAGCCGAAACGTCGACTAACCAATAACTGGTTTTCTTTAAAAACTGACCCCACTCCCAAACAAATTACCTTCAAGAAAATAAAATATTCTTTATTATTGTTAAACACAAAAATTTAGTTTATAAAGAAGCCATTCCTAATCTCAAGTCAACAATTTGAAGTTTTGTTTTCAAGAAATCCAATTAATAATTTAAAATAAATATTGTATAGAAAGTTAAAAACTCTATTTTCTGGCGTGCTGCATTGAACAAGTTTATGTATGAATGATACAGAACCGACTCCTGAGATCTCAAATAAAACAAACATCTGAGTAACAGCTAGCAAGGGATAAAAAAACAAGGTAAAACAAAAGAAAGGTTTGTATTGAACAATATACAGTTGATCAAAAAGAAAAAAAAATATTACAAAAACAAAACCAAAATAACGCAACACTCAATACATAACACAAATTTGACAAAATTAATATTTTCATAAAATAATAATATCTTAACAATATATTTTAAGGAACTGGTAGTTTTGAAACAAATATGTTTGCAGTTTATGATGCACTGTAAGAGATATTGTACCTAAAATCCGAGATAATAAATTTCTTATAAAAGATTTGAATTAAATTATATATATTTACAAATAATATAAATTCAAGAAAAATTATAGATTACAGCAAATATTTCACATAGTTTGACGAAAGTATATACATTTGAGTAAATAACATTTACGGCAAATAATTCCATTTAAAACTATCTGCTCATTTGATCCAAATACTTTTTTTTCAGTGTGGTATTTTATTGGTAGCTGCAATCAAGGCAAATGACTCCTTAAGTCTTGAATTGTGAATTTCGCGGATACGTATAAAAAACTAGGTTTCCACTACTATCGCACAGGTAAATAAAAAAAAAATGTACGGACATTACCATTAGATGTAATAATTGTCTGCCTATCTGTCTCCATGGTATAAAAAATAATAACGCAATTTATGGTACTATTATGAGAAATATATAGTTACAAAAATTAAAACTCAGGACAGATCTAAGTGTGTTTATTTTATCTTTCTGTTTATTTATTAAGACCGAGCTTGGTCCATGCTTTTCTGAAAGAGATATATTGATAACTGTAGAAATATGTATCACAAGCCCATCTAAAAAGCACTTCTTCAATAAACGCTGAGCTGAACAGACGTCTCTAGTTTTATTTATTAGCCCCAATTTCCAACACTTTCAATAGACTTTCGCGAAACATTGAAGGAAACTGATATTAATGGATGAAGAAGAATAAAGTAGGTAACTTAAGTAGCAGTTTATTGTAAAAGAAGAAAAGGATTTCAAACATATTCTTCTTTTTAATTTGAAAACGTCAGTCATCGCTACAATGTAAATTCCGAGCAGGAATGCGGGGTTTTATTTCATAAAGTATAAAGTAAATAAGGTCATTCTGTTGATTCTGCCGCGTTGGAAATCATAGAAGTCAATTTAGTTCCGTCCCCGTTCCGAAATCACAATTCGTTCGTCGTAAAATTTAATTACGTCTGAGTTGCATGAACTTCTGCCCGTTAAGTAAGTTGGCAACTTCGAGGAAAATGGTGCGATATGTTTGGATATAAAGTTTATGGGGGAGCCGGCAAGTTCGAATGGCAGAGGGTGGTGGCGAAGATTTCTTTCAGAACTGTTTAATTATTTCAAAGGCAACCCGAATACCTGTCTAATGAGATTTAAAGAAAGGCCTTTTGAACCCATTCAGAATATTTTAATAAACTGGCCGGATTATTAACGTTAATTAACGGAAACATCGCCATCGAACGGCTTTATGTTCGTGTCTTCTGCATTTATTAAAAATTCGAGGGACCATTAAACGTCGGCGTAAAACGGTGTTAATTATTTTTCACCATATTAATTTTTTTCCAAGTAATTGCAAAAATGATGTGAGTGACCTTTTATTCGTGTCGAAATTAATAAAATGTCAGCCCAAAGCGAATATAACAGAAACATCGCAATAAAAATAAAGCAGTAAAGTAATGCATAGTTATGGAAAGTGTTACTAAAATGATTGACTAAAGTTGGGGATTCTACATCTGAAACTAATAAAATTTACGAAAACATTTGTCATTAAACGCTTGCATCTTTTAGAGCTACATAAAAAATTCATTTCTCTAATGCTACGAATTAATTACAGCGTGTAAAATTGTGTAAAAATTTGAATTTTGGCACGTGATCAAGAACGAATTGTGACGTCATTTAGTGCGACCGAGAACATAAGTCATTTTCTTTGGTGAAATTTGATATAAAATATATAGTAGGTATATCAAAAGACAAAAGTCAATAAATAGCAAAATTACTTCCTTTGTTTTTCATGTGTCATTGGATTTCCACGAAATAATAGATGTCGTACTAACTCAACAGACGCAGGATAACTTCACTGTGATAGATGTAGAATCTTGGAAATGGTCAATTTTGTAGAACATGGATTTTTTGTAAATGTCACAGTTTCGAGTGTCATAATGGGTACTAAGAAAATTAGGTATATTGTACTTGAAGTTGCCATTATTTTTTCTTAAAAATATGGATCATAGATTTATTTGGTTATCTGCAATCATGCTTGTTACGGATGCAGAAGGATATCAGTTGAAAACATTGCGAATGCACATGAAATATTGAGGAGAGAGCCAGCTAAAGAAACAATCTCAAACAATACCATTGCCTATGTTACTGTTTGGTACAATCAAGGAGTTAACTATGAGTTGTCTAAAATTTTTATAGAAAATTTTATTAAGTGCAAAATAGATGTACGCATTGTTAAAAATGAAACGTACTGATGTTCTTAATGATAGACTTTTTAACTAAAATCGTGCAATGAAAGCAAACAGTACAATTTTTTAACACAGGCTCTTTTGAAAGTAAATTTTTTACATTGAAAATGTATATCTATTAAACTTGTCTAGTTGTTATTAAAATAAAACCACGAACAATTTTTGGGATTTGCGCAAACAGAGCAGAATACTATTTAATTTTTTCCACAAATATTGTAGAATAATATTCAGAGTATTTTATATACAGGCTGTTACAAATTCGTTTCTCACTACAGGAATCTTGAAAACGGTAAGAGATACAAACTAGCTTAAATGGAAGTAAAGTTGCGTAATCAGGGGACCAACATTATGCCTCTAAAAAATCAAGGCTAACATGATTAGTTTTCGAAATATTTGCAAAAAAATCGAAATTTTGGAAATCCGTTTTTGTTTCATTTCAGCCTTGTTTGAGGTGATATTAAAAAAAGAAGAACACTTTCTCATGGCCACTTTTTGCCCTCTATCTAATGGCATAATCAATTTTTATATGTAACGTTTCGTCTCTGCAGGACCATCATCAACTTCATTTTTTTAGATACGACCCTTGAAATTTTATTACATTTTTAGCAAGCCTTCATGACCCCCAATACTGTACTGCCTCAGCCCGAACCAGATTCAGACGTTTTGTTTCTTCCTTTTTCAATATCACCTCAAACAAGGCTAAAATGAAACAAAAACGGATTTCCAAAATTTCGGTTTTTTTCAAATATTTCGAAAACTAATCATGTTAGCCTTGATTTTTTAGAGGCATAATGTTGGTCCCCTGATTACGCAACTTTGCCCCCATTTAAGCTACTTCGTACCTCTTACCGTTTCCGATATCCCTGTAGTGAGAAGCGAATTTGTAACAGCCTGTATATTTTAGTAATTAAACGAATTCTAAAGTTGCTTGTTTGCAAATTATGTAAAGTGAAATACGAAAAAAATTTCAATACCTCGCACTCTCCAACTCTACAAGTGCAAAGAAGTAAATAACGACCCATTCTTCCTTTTCGGTCTGGCCCTGACAAATCTCCCTGGTTCCGACTAAAAAATGACAACCCCCTGATTCCCGACTCGATGTAGGTCGCTGGAAGTGTATTAGAACCCGGCGCGTCGGGATGAAATGCTACCGTTCACATTACCCAGATATTAGCGCTGGAACATTCCTAATAGCGAGTGCCTGTAACTCTCTAATGAATCGTTCTCCAAAGGCGCCCAGGGTGTCTTGGGGATTTTTGAAAACACAACCATTTATAGTGATTTCATTACCCCTGAAATATTTTGCATAAACGGTAATGGTAATTATTAGAGTTTGACACTTTTGTGAGTAAATAAGCTGTCGAGGTAGCGGCGTTTACATCGTGAACTGTGGTTCATTTCGTTCCATCTTACGTATTAATACAGGTCGTTTTATCTAAAAAAGAAATTAAAACACCTCTTACGATGTCCAACAAATTAATAAATATACGAGGGTGGTCCCAGAAGTGCCCGACCTGACCTAAAGATGGCGGTAGTTGTGTGAAAAATATCACTGTATTAGAAAGCACTATAAAGCACTATAAAGCATATGTTTCAAGTTTGAAGACGCCATGTTGTTTAGTATTAGTTTCAGCCATCAATAGTGAACGTTTTCAGTAAGTTCAAGTTTCAATAAGTTCGCATAATACTCGCCGTTGATAGTTTTTCCTTTTTCAAGATAGTCAATGAAAATTATCCTACGCGCATCCCAAAAAACCGACGCCATGACCTTGCCTGCAAATGGAACGGTCTTCGCCTTCTTTGGAGCCGGTTCTCCCTTTTCAGTCCATTGTTTTGACTGTTCTTTTGTTTCGGGTGTGAAGTGATGGACCCATGTTTATGGTTATGTTTATACTTATTTATTTATTTATGTTTATACCCATGGTTATGAAACGGCGCAAAAATTCTGCTTTGTTGCTGTGAAACTTCGCTAAACACTCGATTGAAACATCTTCACTAGACTGTTTTTGCTCGAGTGTGAGTAAACGCAGCACCCATTTTGCACACATCTTTCTCATGTCCAAATTTTTAGATAATATGCGATGTACCGCATTTTTTGAAATGCTTACTATGTCTGCTAGCTCGCGCACTTTCAATCGACGATCATCCAGTACCGCTTTGTGGATTTTCTTCACCATTTCTGGAGTCGTCACCTCATTTGGTCGACTCCTGCGATGCTCGTCTTGGCAGCTCGTTCGGCCTTGTTTAAACTCTGCTATACAATATTTTACTATTGTAAACGAAGGAGCAGACTCAACCAGAGTAGAATCTAGTTCAGCTTTTATATTGGTTGGGCCGAGGCCTTTCAAATAAAAGTATTGTATCACATAACGATGAGCAATTTATTTTCTCCATTTTCACAAATTCACTGAAAACGTTCACTATTGATGGCTGTCAAACAAATACTAAACAATCTATTTATGAAAGATTTTGGTATACAAATAAAAGACATAAAAGAGACTACTGCAGAACAGATATGCCACTGTTAAATTGTTCAATTAATATTCTAGTTGACATTAATAAAAGCAAACCTTAGGTATATTTTTACTATTTTTCTTTCATACAGTTGGAGGACATGCCGCCTTTTACATCCCACGACAATTAATTATTATTAACGATATGCATTGGCCTGGTACTACACCAGTTGTTTCCTCCGCTACCAGGTGTACAATTTTGTAGAGTAATCTGTCCTGTTCCACTCTTCTATTCCTGTTCCTTATCTATAAACTTGTGAAATCTATATTATTATTAATTGTTTATTTAATCTTTGTTTTTTTCTTTCACTTTCTACAAATTTAAAAAATTAGTAATTGGTGTCTAACAAATTAAATGGATTTTTTTTATAATCTTGCATCTATAAAATAAGGATTAAGGAACTTCAGTTGATAGTCTCAACAGATCATTTTTTATTTCTTGCAGCATATGGTAGCTACATTAACTTCGTTGATTTGGTAAACATTCCGTCCCTCAAAATATCCTTTCCTTTCTTAGAATGAATATTACAAAGATTTATCGATTATATAAATATTTGGCAAAACCAACTCTGTAGATGTCTCCCTATGTCGCCGTTATCCTATGTCAGTCAGAGACAAAAAGGGACTCTCTGTTTAAGCTTTTGTTCCAGTATGAGTTATTTCATTCCGTTGAAGAGAGGTTTTATGTTAAGGAGCAAGTTATATTATTTAAAACCTTATCCAGGCACTTTTTAACACACTACAAAAAGTTAAATTATTTTGATTTGTGTATTATACTTTCATCATAAAAATGGAGTAATCAAGGTGCGGTGCATTTGGTATTCACACCTAAAATCACCACCATAAACTCTGCAGGGTACTGTAAGACCCTCAGAAAATTGAAATCACGAATTCGAAGAGTTCGTCCACTACATAATAATGAAACAATCCGACGCCTTGGGTTTACTGTCATCGATCACACAATCCGGACTTGGCCCCATCCGATGTTCATCTGTTTCCAAAACTTAAAGAACACCTTCGAGGAGTTCCCTTTGATAGTGATGAAGCTGTGTAAGAAGAGGTAAGGTTGTGGCTCCGTCAGTAAAGTCAAACATTCTGCAGTGACGATCTCTCGTTGGGTGAAATGTGTTCTTCGCCAGGGTGACTATGTTGAGAAATAAATACGTAGACATGAAGAATAAAGATGTAGAATGTTAATAAAGTTTATTTTAATTAAAGAGTTTTAAGAGTTTTCACATAAAAAATTCGAAGGCGTTACTTTTCAGCACGCCTCGAATGCATTTATTGCAATTGGATATCTGTTACTGAAGAATTTGTTCTTGACTCGTACAATGAATATAAAAAAAAAATAATTAATTGTTCATATCTTTTTAGAAATAACATATTTGATTTTTGGTTTTGTGTTAAACTGTAAATTAAATATATTTTTATGACATTTTATAGTTTTGCTCATTTTTTTTTAAACCAAAATATGCTTAATACTGTAACTGGAATTTAATCATGAAAGCAGTGGTGTACGGTTCATGTGCTTTAATACTATCGAACATTTGCCCTTTCAGCAGTTCGGAATCAGCAATCCCAGTGGAATTACGCGCCCAAGTCACGACGTATTTCAAGCCTATATCCATCTCCGGAAGCCAGCAGAGTTTGATACGATTGTTCTCAATATTTATATGACACTTATGGCTGTTATAATTTCGCGCAGGCCGTGATGAATTATGTGCGACCGTAACCCCAGCTGGTGTGATAGTTTCACGACTTTGAGATGTGACCGGAGCCGTTATTAAGACGTTGATAGCGACCGACTCGAGTTCGCAGCGTTATGTAAGCGCGATCCAATTTAACTCGCTGAATTTAACCCTGTCTGGAGTTAAACGTAAATCGTACGATTCGCGCTAATGCGTACTACCCGATTTTACAATATGTTCAGGAGAATATTTTACATTTAAGTCCGTTGTGTAAAGGGTTTAGTACGCTCAATTATCCATGTCAGCATATTAAACCCTATAACAGTCGAAAATTGTTCACAACGTTTTATGTTACTCTGAAGCTCTTCATACAAAAAGGAGGAGAGACAATACCTTTCATAAATTTTCATAACGATTGGGGGAAAATCTAGTTGCATTTTTGGACAACGACTATGTACCAACAAGTTTTATTAATGTCATTGAAAGGTATTACACAGGGTTTCCCAATAATCTAAATTTTTGCATTTGTAATAGTTTTGGGTTAATTCGTTTATTCGATCATTACTAATGCATTTTCAATTCAAACGTGAAATAATTAAAAAATAATGTATTTGATAACACAACTAAAATAACTTATAACAGAAATAGAGCCATATCGAATCCGAAGCATTTGAACTATACTCTGTTTGGAAATGAAAGAGAGTAATAAAACCCCGAGATAAGAACCGGCCATGGGCGTGGTAATATTTCGTTTCAGGTAATTATCGGGTAACACTAATGCTGACAAAAATGACAGGGATTGGAAAATCGACTATCTACAGACTTTTAAAGGAAACAAAAAATGAACAAGATACTGTAAATCCCCCAAAATCATCTACAGGGAGGTCAAAAGTCGTTATAGATGATTTCTTCAAAAATGTCATTCGCAGAAAAGTACACTCATTTTATTTTAAAAAAGAAATACCAACGCTAAACAAAATTTTAAGTGAACTTTCAGAGGACAACGATTTGCCAAAAATCAGTAGAAGCAAATTATGGGCCGTCTTACGAGAGTTGAATTTTTGCTGGGAAAAGCAGAACAGGAAGTCAGTTCTTATCGATAAAGATGAAATTATTTGTTGGCGAAGATCCTACTTAAGATCAATTAGAAAATTCCGTGACGAAGGGAGGAATATTTATTATCTAGACGAAACTTGGGTCAACGAGGGATATACTGTAACAAAAGTATGGCAAGATAAAAATGTAAAAAGTTTTCGACAAGCATTTTTGGATGGACTTTCAACAGGGTTCAAGGCACCTTCAGGTAAAGGGCGAAGATTAATAGTGACACATATAGGTAGTGCCAGTGGTTTTGTAGATGGCGGTTTACTTTTATTTGAATCTAAAAATACAGGTGACTATCACGAAGACATGAACGCAGATGTTTTCGAAGAGTATTTTACACAGATGTTGGATCTTATTCCTCCGGGGTCTGTAATTGTCATGGATAATGCCAGTTACCATTCACGGCAGACCGAGCGGACGCCTACGACTGCTTGGAGGAAAGCCGATATAATTCAATGGTTATCCGGAAAAAACATTTCTTTTGAAACAAATATGGTGAAAAAGGAACTTTTGACACTTGTCAATCTTAATAAAGATCAGAAAAAATATGTTATCGATGAAATGGCAACAAATCGCCAAATAACGGTACTACGGTTACCACCTTATCACTGTGAACTTAACCCAATCGAATTAGTCTGGGCGCAGGTAAAAGGAGATGTAGCGCGAAATAATACGACGTTTAAATTAAGTGACGTGAAAATTTTGTTAAAAAATTCCTTGGAACGAGTAACTGCAGATAACTGGCAAAGATGTATACATCATGTACAAAAAGAAGAGGAGAAAATGTGGGAACTCGATAATTTAATTGACGTTACTGTGGAACCTATCGTTATCAATCTAGGAGACGAAGATAATTCATCAGAATATTCAGAGGATGAATTTTAATATACCTACTTTTTTATTTTCTTTATTGTACATTTATACAACACTACATTTACTCACCATAATTTGAATTTTCAAAATACATATATTTTTGTGTGGAATAAAAGTCTATTCATTAAATTTAAATAAATATTTTGATAATAATATTGAATAATTTTATTTGAATTACTAAAAACCCTCTTAACCCGGTTATGATGCTTAAAGTAGCCTCATGTTTTGAAATGCTGTTTTTATATTGTTTACTTATAAGAGAAATGGACCGAGAAATTGAAGCGGCATAGACAAAGACGGATTGTCGGGGATTAAATTTTAGCTACCTGCTACAATTTAGTACAGTCCGATCGCACAAAGTTTTTTTAAAAGTACACCTCATCTATACCGATAATACATAATATAAAAATATTGAATATAAGCACCAGTACTACATTTATTTACGATTTGCATACATAATAAGCTTTTATTACTCTCTTTCATTTCTAAACAGACTATAAATTGAAACCTTCTACTGCAGTTTTGCATGGAAATGATTATGAAGAACGAGATATCAAACGAGTCATCAATCCTAGACGTCTATTTGCCTTATGTGACAGATCGAATTGCCAAGATATTACAAAGAAAGAGAGTAGGTACAAGGTTCGTCCCTATACGAAAAGTTCAACAGGAATTAAGGCCAATAAAAGAATGGCTTGACCCTCCGTTTAGCCCTAGGGTATACCGCATACAGGAAGGATTATATAGACATAACAAAGAAAGGAAACGACATGAAAGGGCCGTGACGCTCAAGCCACCTAAGGAATCAGCCAACGCCCAATATGCATTAGACGAAGACTATATAATATATCTCGAAGACACTTGTGAGAACGACAGGGTTTTACAACCTATTGAGATGGAAATCTTTGGAAATGGAACAAGATGAACCGTGGTGAAGAGTTTAAGATAAGTAGAACCTGGTTACCTTTCTTAAAGAATAAACAACGGCGTAAAAGAAGAATGTTTGATACAATATTGCGCAGGTCTGAAAGCAACGCAACGGTAGAGGTGATACCGCTTACGAACGTGAGACCACACCCTCCATGTGGTGAGACCTCGACCTCTACCCCCCTCCATACGTCCAGTGGCATGCACTGTAACAGTCAACGACATCTCCCACGACTAAGACCTAAGGCTTTTTCTCGCGAGTGAAGTCGTATGTTGTAGTATGTGTAGTATGACTGAGTGAAGAGATTTAACTACCATATGATAATTAAGATCAAAAGAGATATAAATAGTAACTACAAGTCAGATATTCACTAATATTCAGTCGCAAAAAAAGCCTCCAGATGCAGTGTCGGGGGTGTACCTGAGGCCACGCCCTCTACCCCACTCCCCAGTAGTAGAGGCGCGCGCCGATATGAACATCAGGGCGGGCTTTGGGGGGTCCAATAGCGGAGCGCCCTTCATAGGGCTTAGCCCGAGAATAACAAGGGCAGGTCAAAGTTTCCAAGCTAAAGCTAAGGAAGTGAAAAGCAATGGCATATCATCTCGAAAAAACATTATGCTGTAAATATTGTTTGAATTAGTTTAATACCTTTACAATAAAGTAAAAATAAAGACATACATTTAATATATGATATTTAATTTTTGTAACTGTATTATGTTTAGTAATATTCAACATTTATAAATGCAGTCGAACCTTTGTACTCGGAACTACAAGTCGTTCCTGTAGGTCAAAATTTAATGTCATTCCTTAGCTTTAGCTTTAGCTCGAATTTCTCTAACTCGAAAATCTCTTTTTAATTCAATAACACAAAATCTCAAAATTTCAATGTAAAAACTATCAACAGAATTTTTGTATGTTAAGAGATAAGAGACGTCATTAACCAAAAACCTACGCACTATGATTAGTTAAAAGCATTTGAAACATTTCAGCTATATCTTAACTATGAATGAAAATTCAACAGATAATATATTGAATACACTTAATGATATAAGTATATTTCCGAAGTCAGTTGAACATGTATAAAAACGACTAGCAATAAAAAGTTTTCTTCCAAAGGTAAAAAATTATAATTTGTATATAATATGTAGAAAATTTCTATTATATGTTCATTTGTCCAACAACATATTTTAATTATATATGTCCTCAAACAATTTTATTATATTGATGGTAAATTTCATTTTGTTCCGTTTCAAAATGCCATGTAATAATATTAGTCAACAATATATCCCTATTACTTCTCCTTTTCGCAATGATTAATAGAAGGTGCCTATAATAAATTAAAAATACCTGAATCGCACCAAATTCCGCATTGCTGCACTGGACTGCTAGACAATTTGTCAACCACTTGTCAACAACTCAGATTTGTTGCCCAGTCGCCCAGTGCGGTTGTGTTATAAGCCGTTTGCTCGAGCGCGCATTTTTCAACTTTGCGTATACATTTCTACCACCTCCATGTTTAGTTTGACCAGACCTGTATATGGGTATGGCTAAATGAATATGGGAACAAGGTTTTCAAATATTTCAATGCCGAGTTGCTGCGTCAGTCTGGTACATACTGCCGCGTCAGTCTGGTACATACTGCCAACCTCTTGATTCTTCAATAGAGGTCGGAAAGACTATAACTACATAATTTTTTTCATCCTTAATTTTCTATAATTCGAACTAATTTTGAGATCGTTTAAAATAACTGTATTACATACACCTTTTAAATAATTTTAGATCAATCAAAAAAAATTACTTACAGACGGCGAGGTCGCTTAAATGAAAAAAATAGAAGCACATTCGGTTGTTATTGTAGTATTTTAAATATATTTTTCGCTTAGTTGTTCTAAAGGTAACTCAGATATGTGTTTTCATTTATATCATACAGATTTATCGTTTTTGCAAATAATTGTAAATAATATACAGGGTGTTAGTGTTAATTAAGTACGTCGGCAAACTTTAAGAGATTAATCTTTGAGTGAAACGAAGTAATAAATCGAAAATTGTTTTCCAAATTAAATGAAAGGTATATTTTTTGGAAACACGGAAGTTACAGGTAGTGACCGAATTTTCACAATATTCAGTGGCGTCGATTTTCTGGCATTTTCTGTAAGAGGTACTTCCGTATCTCAGTCACTGTCACACATATTTACATCCAAATTCAGTCGATTTGTATCTTTAATTAGATAAGTTATGAGCCTAAGTTTCTTCATTCTGCATCAAACGGCTTCAGAGATATTTTAGAAAAGTATATATTTTTTAATTTAAACACCTTGTACCTATATCGAAAGTTACTGATTTGTGGACCCACGTTTACATAACCTTTTTGCCACTTAAAGTTTGTCGACGAACTTAATTATTAAAACCAACCTACCTTGGTACTCATAAAACTATTTTTGTGTTAATTTTTAATTTGAATTGTATGATTATCCAAGGCAATATGCTCCTGTTATACATGATCTCATAATTAAATTTACTTAACAATTAAACAGTATAGGTAAATTATACTTCATTTCAACGGGGTTTCTAAATTCCTTCAGAAATATGACGACGATAAAGTTTAAATTACCATTGTTTATTTCTAAGCTTGTAAATGATAATAATAAGAAGCTACTTTGACAAAACTGAAATGCGAAATATTGTTGTTATCATGTTTGTGTGTATTCATGACCAGAGTTAATAATTTGAGACTGAAGAAGTTATTTTCTTTAGTAATATAAAAATAATTAAAAATTATAAATATATAGGTAATCAGAATTTTTTGTTTCAGAATTGCCTCTCTAGCAGCTGGACTAATCGTCAAAGTGAAACTACAAGCCAGTGTAAGTAATATATTTAACGGTAATATTTAAATAATTTACTTATATATCATGTAGCAATGGATTTATTAACTTTATCATTTTTAGAATACATTCTGTTTTCTGGAAAGAGGTTAAATTTTTCCAAAATTTCGCATCTAACGGTTCTATAATACCTGATAAATGATAGGGCTGCTTCTCATTCTTTTTATAATAATTTATTCACAAAAAGAAAAAAAAAGATTCAAAATGTTATATCGTATTATAAACTGACATGATAAAACCTAACGGAAATGCCAGTATAAATATAACAGAAGTTGCTAATACTGAATCTTTCGGTAATAACGTATCATTTGAAGGATTCCGTTGAAACGTGTGAAAGAAAATAGTTATGCTATATATTCACTTTATGAGTATTATATATGTTTATATAACACTGTATACAGAATTTCAGTTTTGGAAACGACCCTATCCTGCCTCCCATGTGTAACAATTTTCCAGTGACCACCGTCGAAGTGAGATTCCGTGTTCGAAAAAGAACGAAGAAGTACGTTTTCTTCCAGACCCTTGTCATTCTCACGCCCGGTGTACTTCAACAACTGGACGGAGAACTGATAAGGGCTTGTGGGAAACCGATCTACTACGGCCACCTGGTGTCTGAAGGAAAAACTTAGGAAATGAGGACGAGCGTCTTTATTTTAGCTAGGTATTTCACAACGTTTCCTGATTTTAAGAGCGTTTTGTACGCAGAGACGGAAACAAGCTACCTACTAATATCAAGATTAATTTACTTATTTCAACATTAACACGGTTTTACTATTCCTCAAATGTAGTAATACTATACAGGTGTCCCAGTATCAGCCTACAAAAATTTACCAGGGGGTATACAAGACCAAAATAAGATTAAAATTCCTATAAAATATTTTTCTGTGATGCACTCTCACTGAGTTACAGGGTGTTAATTAGAAAAAAATAATAACAACTTTCCGCAATAACTCGAAAACCCTTTCAGGGATTTAAGTAATTTTTGGGTGAAATGTACATCTATTAAAGGTAATTAAACCTACATGGTACTTATTTCGATCTGACGCCAGGGGCGGCCTAGGCCAATTTGTCCTCAAGATTTTGTTTTTTTTTTCTTCATAACTTTTCTATATCCTAGTTTTATATAATTTGATTAAGTTTTCTTAAATCTGCAATCGATTCTGAACAAAAAATGTGCTCTTGTTTCATAGCCCTGCATTAATTCGTAGAAAAATGCATTTAAAGATATTATTTGTTCTTATCTAATAGGTACCTGTCATTATAAAAAACAAAGTTGTTTAAAAGCGTACATGTCAAAAATAATTACATACAGTACTCGAAGTTACAAGAAATTAAGTTTACAAAACAACAAGATATTAAGTATTATGAAATTTTCCAGCAACAAATATTCCGATATGATATTTGTCTACGGTTTCTGTGATGGAAATTCATTTGTACCCTCACGAGAAAATATATGCAGGTTTCCAAATAGGGGGCAAATTGGAAATATCAGAATAAGAGGTAATTTGAAAGATGTAAACATTTTAGAAGAAAATGTAATAACTGCTGTTGTTGATGATCATTCCACCAGTGTCCGAAGAATATCAACGCAGGTAGATATTCCACGAAGCAGCGTCTGGAAAATTTTAAACCGAGAAGAACCGCACCCATAACAGCGACATAAAGTACAAACTTTGCATCCTGGTGATTCTGAAAAAAGGATACAATTTTGCAGGTGGTTAGAAAATATCGATACTGACGAAAATTTCCATCAAAAGATGTGAAGCGATGAAAATATCTTTACGAGAATTGCTATAAATAATTTAAAGAATTTTAATATCTGATCCATTGAAAATCCGCATTTAATATGACCCTCCGCGTTTCAAAGAAGATTCTCCATAAATGCCTGGGGAGGAATCTTCAACGGAGCCATTTTGCCTCCTCAAATTATTGTAGACCGTTCGAATTCAAAGAGATAACGGATTTTTTAGAAAATATTGTTGATGCCGTACTAAATGACGTTCAATTAGCTTTGCAAAATCAAATGTACTATACTAAGATGAAGCACCTACTCGTAACGGAAGACAGGTATCTGCGTGGCTCGATTTACATATTCCTAGAACGCTAGATTAGGAAAAATGGACCTATTATGTGGCCTCCCAGGTTCCCTGATCTCAACCCGCTTGATTTTTTTTACTGTGGTCATATGAAGCAACTGGTGTATGCCAAACCCAGAAAGACAAGAGACGATTTACTTCAAAAAATTAATGCAGCCACCGAGCAAATTCAAGGAACGTTGATTTGCGAAGGGTTTACAATTCCTCGGCCAAACGATGTCGGGCATGCATTGAAGTATGTAAATGGATAGCATTTCAAGCATTTATTGAAATTTTCGATTTTTATTTTTAATATTGTCATTTTGCCAACATAATTTCGTTTGTTACACAATTTTCAATTTTATTTTTAGTTCCCCTATACGTAGGTAACCAAATATCAAATAATTCATAGAAAACTTGTTTAGTTTCTTCATATTTATTGAGCCGCAACTACATGGGAAACTGTACAGGGTGATTCACTATATTTTGACCCCCCCCCCTTTAACTTTTTTGTTTTAAGAGTTAAAAAAAATGTGAAATACAAAAGTTGCACGATTTTTTAGGAAGTTTTCGAAAATGATGGTAGAAAAACAAATGAAGTTCAAACAAAATGGCCGCGGATGTGAACTTTGTTAATTTAAATGGAACACCTTGTATATTTTTACTTATTTGGATAGAACACACAAGACCTTCAGTCATTTTGGCGGCACATTAGATAATGTAAAATTGCCTGATACGTAACAATACAAATTTTTCTTATACAAACAAGGCAATTTTACATAAAATTTTCATTAGTCAAAGTCAAAACTGTAGACACAAATAAAAAACAGCAGAAGATAAGTATTTTTCATACAAATTCAATTTTATAATCAAGTCTAAATTGCACTAAGGAGACAGGTGTTTATCATAATTAAATCCATAAAATTTCAACAATATACGTTGCAAAAATTAATCAAGACACATTGAAATACTTGGTCAAGATTTTATAGCTTGTTTTTGTCACAAATTATTATCAACAATACAAGTATCAGTAAACATTTAATTTTCGAGATACAGGGTGTTAAAATCGTGTCCCTTTCAGTTCCCTAGAGAATAAATTAACTTTTAATATTCTTGTTTTAATGGTTATCATAATAGTCCAAGCGAATTAGGTTTTTTTTTCAAAAATGGGGCCTAACTCAAATATGGGCTTAAAATTAAGTAAAAAATATACAGAAGAAAAGCCTAAATTTGTGTATTTGTAGAGGTCGAGCGTCATATTGTTTATACCAAAAGAAAAAAAGATAATTGGTCTTATTTCAGTTTTTCGCTTATATCTCCGAAAATAAGCCTCTAATCGACATGAGGTATACTTATCGTTATTCGACTTATTGTTCCTGAGGAAATTTGCTACAAGGAGAGTCTTTTGCGAAAGCTCGTAAATTTTTTTTTACATTGCTAAATTAGCGGTGAGTGGTAGTCAGGAGAGGGGAGCACGGTAAACAGAATACTGATCGTTTTTTTTCAAAGAAATACTTGATCATTCCTTGGTCGAATCGAAGGAAGTCTTCTACTTTACAACTAGCCCAAGTTTATTACAAAATATTAAATAGAACAGCCAGAATACCGTTTAAAAAAAAATTATCTCGGCTCCTATTGTTTTTTTAAGCACTTGTAAGTCTGTATATTAAAGAACTGCCGAGATAAGGACCCTAGTTACCATTTTTCTTTTTGATTTTTAACTTTTTTATTTTGCAAAATCTGAAATTTACGCAAACGCGAGACAATGTCCGAATTTCGATATCTTGACCTGGGCAGAAGATATACGCGCTCGTGTTTTCGATTTTATAATTTTGCAATAGGCCGCTATTTTGAAATTGGGGGACCGGATTGCGTGTATTTGTTGAGCACCCCAACAATTATGTTTTCCTGCAGTTTCAGCCAATTTCAGTCAAATTCGTTCTTTTTACTTAAAGCTGAAAATTTTGCATATTTTTTTTCTTGACCACTAATTTTGCAATGTAAAAAAAATTTTGCGAGCTTTTGCAAACGCCTATTCTTGTAACAAATTTCCTCAGGAACAAAATCGATAAGTATACCTCATGTCGATTAGATGCTTATTTTCGGAGATATAAGCGAAAAACTGAAAAAAGAGCAATTATTTTTTTTCTTTTGTTATAAACAATATGACGCTCGGCCTCTACAAATACACAAATTTAAGCTTTTATTCTGTGTATTTTTTACATAATTTTAAGCCCATAAAATTCGAGTTAGACATTAGATCTTATTCGCCCGGATTAGAGCTACGCTATCAGATAAGGTAAGGGCTGACGTTTGCCCACAAGTTTTGGCATTTGTTACTTTTATTACAATATTATAATAGTTTACGTAAAAACTGCCTTTTTTGAGGCATGCTTTCTTAAAGGTCGCCGACTGTGGGCAAGGTCAGCAATTTTTGTGTTGTATATCTAATAATCGGTATATCATAATTAAAAAGCGATAAGATTTAGAATAACAATTTAAAATTTAAATAGTCCCGTCAATCTAGACATTCAAAGATACATACATTTACAACAAGCTGAAAGTGAGTAAAGTTGTTCAAAACATAATTAAAAATTACATATTAAAATTCTTCATCGTTCCGGTACACGGAAAAAAATTTATTTGAAGTCAAAGGTCAAAAAATGGGTTTTTTAGGATTTTCAGCTAAACGGTAAGTTTTATCATAAAATTATAGATCATAAAATTATCTATAAAAAATGTATCAATACTTTTTTTCCTAAGAGCCTAAGTTTCTGAGATATAACGATTCAAAAAGTGTAAAAGTTGTAATCGTCATAATATGCAGACGTTTCCACGCCACCTATAAAGTAGTGTACTTAGCAAGGTTTTTTTAACGTGGTTTTCCCAGTAGGCCTAAGCCACAGGTCTGTTGTGATTCTGTTTAGTTTGAAACTATTGCATAATAACAGATATTAGCAAGGGTTGGAAATGATAAAAGCGATGGAAAAAAAAGTAGAGGAATTTATTCGTCTGATTCATAACCTTCAAATACTTCTTCTTGCTCTTCTTCTTCTTCTTCTTCATTTTGGGTGTAAGTAAATTGCGTCAATAGTGGTGTATCGCATGTCTCCTCGTTGGTATCAAACGAATCCTCTACATGTTGGTGATTCAACATTAGAACACGACCGGCCTTGACAATTTGTACATGCCAGAGAACAAAACAATCCAACTTTTTTGCAACCACATTTAGCACTGCATCCCTTCTTACAGTTACAGTGACGTACTTATGCATATTATGACGATGACAACTTCTACAACTTTTTGAATCGTTATATCTCAGAAACGGTAGCTCTTAGGAAAAAAAGTATTGATACATTTTTTATAGATAATTTTATGATCTACAATTTTTGTCAGAAGTAATTTTATGATAAAACCTACCGTTTAGCTGAAAGTCCCGAAAAACCCATTTTTTTACCTTTGACCTCGAGTAAATTTTTTTCCGAGTACCGGAACGATGAGGAATCTTAATATGTTATTTTTAATTGTGTTTTAAACAATTTTACCCACTTTCAGCTTGTTGTAAATTTATGTACCTTCACTCTTATTTTTTGGTCTAATTTGACCGGACTATAAAAAATATATAAGTAAAAATTGATCGAAAATCTATGTAAATATAACATTACAAATTATGCCGTTTATAGTTCAACGTACCTACTGATAGAGTCGTATTGTACGAAACTGTTAATGGCTATATTAAAAGAGACAACTTTAATTACTTTGGAAAGTATAGAGTTTAGAAGATTGAGATTTTACAGAATTACATTACAAAACTTACGTAAATCTTATAAACCTTAGCTTTTGTTCATCATTAAAACAAGTAATTGAACGCTCGTACTTTAACATTTATTTCAAAATTTCTGATAACTTGAAGTGTAAAGCATCAGTATCCAGGCTGCCTTACAGCTTACTTTTTTAAAGTTGAATATAAAAAAACAACGAGTTAAACAGGAAAATGCACTTAAAGCAGAGTTGAAAACAGTATTAAAATTTTTGTGCCGCTCAAGAATAGTCTGTATTAATTTCAGCACTATATCATATCACAGTAGTAAAGATATCTAAGCTTGCCTAGGACAGGTTACGCATGGTTGGGCTCTAAAGAAGTGAGAAGGAGATTCGATTTACTTGAAAAGCTCGCTGGAAATGAATATATAGACCAGGAATGTTCGAAATATCAATGCGGACATTTCTGTGCGATTCCTGAAATTGGGAGATCTTACTTTAAATGATTTATGGACTGTACACTTGGCAGTTTCGTTTTTTTATTTCTTTATCCCACATATGAATATTCATTTTCTTGTTTCAAACCACTAACCTTCAAAATTTACTGTCATCAATGTTGGGATATTTACTTCGCGTGAAGGTATAAGACTACGAAGAGTTATTTTATACTTTGTTGAAAAATGTTTTATAAATTTATATTTTATTCCAGCCGAGAAGATTTAGAGCAGTATTTTCACAGTCTGTATAAGTGGTAACAAAACAATGTGGATTTATATTTGAAAGGGTTCATATTTTATGCTGCCATTTGTAACAGACTGTATACCAAGTATGATAAATATGATTCTCTACGTTTTAGGATTCGCATTTGACAAGTTGCAGCGGGCATTATAAAAGGAAATATCCTATAAAATATATCCTAAACATCTGATGTAAAATTAACGGAAAGTGGATGAACAAATTTTATTTTTTTACACTACTGCTAATTCATGTGCCATTTGATGTGAACAGATTAAAAAATGATCTCACAAACTGTTGTTGAAATTACTGTTTAAGAAAAATTGTTTCTAGGGATATGCATCCGAAACTCGAGTCGCAGGGTGTTAAAAGTTGTAATTAAAAAAAAACACTTACTTCTTAAATCACTGAAACTATTACTATTAATGCAGCAATCAGAATTTTGTATGACTTTTTTCTCACTACAATAACAAAACGGTTAGTTACTGGTATATTTCAAAAATGCCTCAGTTCTTTCATAACGAGAACTCGAAATCAAAATTGGCTTTTGACAACAGGTTTTAAGAAACAAATATAATAAAGAAACTAAATCAGCCTCATCAAGAGCCTTCACCCGTTTAAGACTAATGCAATGTTTTATTTTTTAAGTTTAAGACAACTGCAAATTTTGGGACAATATTTTTTAAAAAGTTATAAATAAACATCAGTTTTTACTTATTTTGTAAATTTGTTTCACTTCCTTACATGATGAATTATTTAATTCTATGCCACTGGTTTTATCTCGCTAGGTAAGGTTGCTATTACTTCCCATTTTTTTAATATACAGGGTCGGAAAGTACCCATGGTTCATCGGCCGTTACGTGAGAGCGATAAAGAAAGTCTTAGACATCCGTGCGAGAGAGAAAGATGGCTATAATGAAGGCGTCTAATAGTCACCGCCCATTTCGCCCTTCCACAAATAAGATCCACTTCTTCCCTGTGTTTTATGATGTCATTAGATGCCTTCCTGTAGACCCTACAATTTTTTAATAGCTTCCCTATACCTAAGTTGCGTAGTTTTTGCAAAAAACACATTTTTTGCAAAAATTTTTTGTAAAATACCGGATTTGCGCCCGTTCCTTTGTCGGAAAAAATATTGTAAGGGTATTTATTTTTATTAAATTTATTAGTTGTCTAGCTACACTATTTAAATAAAAATTAATAACTGAAAAATTTAAACATTTGAGTTTAATAAATAAGTATTTATGGAAAGTTACCAAATAAAATAAAAAAACCATAAAATCGCTACAAGTGATTAAGAATTAGCAAAATATGGGAAATGTTTGCTAGCAGTGCGTATTTACAAGGCAAATAATCCAAATTTACAGAGATTCCTACTGTTTTGAAAATGTAAAGGAAAGGTTTGAATGAATAGCAAATGCGAATTATGAGAAAACTACCAGGAGACGTGAAAGTAACAACGATAATATTTAGTTTGTAACTTTGGAACTTTCAAAAGCTTGACAAATAAAATATTGAAGAAGAAGTTTCATCCGTATCATATTGAAAATCAAGCACTGCTACCCTTGTTAGGAAAGTTATTAGTGAAATTGGAGATTAAAAAATTTGGATGAATAGAATTTTGAAAAAAGAATACTTATAGTCGCAACCTAACTTAAAATAAATACCCTTACAATATTTTTCCCGACAAAGGAACGGGCGCAAATCCGGTATTTTACATAAAAATGTTTTTTTTGCAAAAACTACGCAACTTAGGTATAGGGAAAGCTATTAAAAAATTGTAGGGTCTACAGAAAGGCATCTAATGAAATCATAAAACACAGGGTGTTCTATTTGAAAAAGTCGAGATTTTTCATATTTTATATTATCAGGTTTGGCACGATTTTTTTGCCCCCTGTATATCGCAGGTCAACTTCTGGTACGTTTTTTGAAAGAGCCATCTTCACTCTACAGTTCCTGAAAAAAAAAATAATTTCTAGCTGTCATACAGTCATAATTATGTCAACTACTAGAAGTGACGAAACATAAGAAAAAAAAATGAAAAGTCGATTATCTCGAAAACTATCAATAATTTAATAGGGATTATAACACAAAGTCCCGTTAATTTTTCACGTAGAATTCGATGACGCCATAAAAAATATTGGTTTCCATTTAAAAAAATTAAGTTGGTACCTAATACCCAGGAAAAACTGAACACCCTTTATATGCAAATATATTTTCATTTTGTGTAGCTCGGGAAAGTAGGCAACTCTGTAGAAAAAAAAATGTTATATCCTTTATTAACCTAGATACTGGACTTACGCGCACTAGGTGGACACGGTGTATTTTTGATCCTTGTTTTTTATTTTGTAGACTTCATCAATAATTTACTTAATAATTTTAATATATGTCTTTTTAAATAATGGAATATGTTTTAAATACTGCTTTAATGTTTTTTTAATTAGGTACCTATTTTCTACATATACAGGGTGTTTTCTAAGTATGGTCCATAACTTCAGAACACAATTTCTTGCGGTATTTAAAGAAAAAAGTTCCTATAATGTGGTCGGAAACGCTTAAATTTCGAGATACCTACAGGGTGTTGAAAATGTAAAAAAGTGTATTAATAATTGAAATAAATTTGGAACAGTCAATGTTAGGTTCTTAAAATTTGACATTTATTGTACGTTTGTAAAGAGTTGCATTTTAAGTAAAAAAGTCAATTTTTATCTGCCGCCAGTGGCGTAGTTAGGCGTGAGTCAGTCGACGTTTTCGTGATAAAATGTAGAACGTCAATGGATTTTTTTAAATTTTTTATTATTTTCGGAATCGTCTAACATTTTACAACAAAAAAGGTGTCTTGAATTTTTTGTCTAATACTAACCTATTCTTTAGCCGGCAACAATAAATATATGTTTTTTTTAAGAATAGGTTAGTATTAGGCAAAAAAATCAAAGACACCTTTTTTGTTGTAAAATGTTAAGCGAGTACGAAAAACAAAAATTTAAAAAATCTATTGGCGTTATATATTTTATGACGAAAACGGCGACAGACTTACGCCTAACTACGCCACTGGCGGCAGATAAAAATTGACTTCATACTAAAAATACAGTTCTTTACCAACGTACAATAACTGCCAAATTTTAAAAACCTGCATTGACTGTTCCAAATTTATTTCAAATATTAATATATTTTTTAAAATTTTCAACACCCTGTATCTCGGAATCTAAGCGTTTCCGGTCACATGTTTATAGGAACTCTTTTTCTTTAATTAGGTACCATAAGAAATTGTGTCCTGAAATTACGGACCGTACTAGGAAACACAATACATTTTTAATGTTATTTATAGCTCTGAAGAAGATGTTAAATAAAATCGAAACGTTCGTGTAGTTAGAAAATCAAGACCCTTATTTGCGTGCCCTATTCTGACTATACATTGTTTTACACTGTTTGAAGAGTACGACATTACATTAATTTTTACACTCTCCATCTGCCTTAAACAATTCAATACATTTCTCGTGGCCTTATTGTACGCATATGGAGTCTGCCCCATATGACGCGGTCACACACTATACTTATATTCATCAAACACAAATGTGTCTTTGTACACTTGTAATGTTTTTGCTGAGTGCAGAGAAATTATGATTTCTAATATTTGAAAATGAACCCTAAATAAATGATGTAGCAGGTGTACCGTTTGTATAAATTTGGCGAAAATTTGTTTTTTCTTCCACCATCCCCGCAATAAGGCATTTGTTTGCGTTTGACAAATATTTGGCAAGTGACCGTATCATCTGGAGCCGGCTTAACGTATAGACGTATATCAAGATACGAATATATATGCGAATAAGAAAACTTTTTAGACTGGTTATATTTCTTTCACTTGATATATTGATTGTAATAAACACGTTTCCACATTACCAATACAAAATTACTAATAGGAGCACTTGATCCCAAGATAAATTAAATTCGTGAAAAGTAAAGGAAGAACAAAAACAAAGCTTGCCTGAAATACGTAAAAGTTTGCTAACGAAAAATATTTTGCTAGAACCTAAACTTACTAAAATAATTTTGGATTACAACTTTTCTCTTCAGAATTACAAACGATAAACCTAAGGAAACACATGCCATCCTTTTACATATTTACCAAAAAATTTACCTGATTTTGACCTCAACATTTTTAGAAAATAATTCACATTTGCAAACATTTATAAAATATTTAGAAATTATAGTGAAACTGAAATATGAAGTGGCTATTTTTTTTAAATTAAATTTGCACGTACCTTAGAAGTAATCTGCTTGAGTCAGCAGCTTTTGACATTTCAATTATTCTGTAAAAGAAATAATCAATTTTCAACAAACAAAAAATTGGGTCAATTACAGTAACAGGACTAGAAATAAATATCAAATAGTAAGGGAACCTAAAGTTACCAAAATGGTTGAATAAATAATATTTCCTCTTTTGGGTCCTAAAATACGTATTTAATGAAATTCCAAATCAAATTAAAATTGTTCATTTTTTAAATTGATTTTAAAATAAAACAAAAACATGTATTTGTGGAAACAGATTTTATATTCTTCAACTAATTGATATAAAAAATTACTACATATTTTAAAGTGTGGAATTATTCATATTGTTTGGATTTCTATAATACAAAATAAAAATGTGCAAAGTATGCAACAATCTCGGAAAATGTTTTTACAAATTATGTACCTATAAAACAATATATTATTAAATCCTTATTACTTAACTCAAGCACTGTTTTATAATGGGGTATTTATATTAAAAAAATTTGGTCTTTTGTTACATAGTACATTTTGCAGTAAAAGTTACTGCGAATTGTAGAAGCACTAATATAACTATTATTTGATTTTAAACATATTTATTTGAAGTGTCAATTATGTCAACCTGTGAGTTCTATACTATGGACATATTATTGCAGAAAACTTTTTATTTATGCAACTCCTCTCTATCCCTTTGTTACTAAATAAATGGAGACAGTGATAAAAGATTATAGCTGAACTTCCTATTAACAGACTGTACATAGTCTAACACGTCTCACCTGCCCACCGAATTTGTTTTAATATATAGGGTGGCCAAATAAAAACGAAACGGAGCCATTTTCAGGAACTGCGTCAAGATTGTAGAAAAGCGCTCAGACCCGTCGATTTTAGATTAAAGAGGGACACTCTTTGTTGGTATTTTTGACTCCGCCACTTTCACCCCCAAGCAAGGGTAAGCATCACCCCAAAATATTTAAATGGCATTGGGGGTTGAGTAACATTTCTTTTGAAAGCTCTTACAATCCTCTTTACAACATACTTTAAATTTTATAATTCCGCCCAATACTTATTAAGAATTTTGATTTTTAAACTTATGTACAAACAGTAACGGTAAAAATATCAGTCATTCGAGTTAAGTACGCCAATGGTATAAATTTAGTATTTCTTGCGTTACATTGATTTTTGGCGATTTGTTATCACTTTCGTAAAAAAAAAACACAATTGTGTTTACTTTATGAACAATAAATGTGCGAATAGAACAGTTCGGCTATTTAATGAACAACATCACGATCGACATGTCAGGGGGAAGTATGTTCTAGAGTTAGTAAAAAAATTTCAAGAGACACGGGACGTAGCCAATAAAAAACGAGAAATTGAAAAACCTATAGTTAATGAAGCTAGTGAAGTTGCAGTTTTGGGACAAGTTTATCTTGATCCTACATTAAGTACGAGGCAGCTGACATATGTGTCTGGGATCAATCGAACTAGCATACAAACCATTTTGAAGAAGAATAAATTCCGTTCATACAAAATACATTTAGTCCAGGAACTTCATGAGGATGATTATGACCGCCCTTTGCAATTTTGCGAAATAATGAGTGAGCGAGCAGGGAACGATCCACAGTTCCTTTTTAACATCTGTTTTTCTGATGAATGCAGTTTTTTCTTGAACGGGACGGTAAATCGTCACAATTGCCGCTATTGGTCCGATTCAAACCCAAGAGTTTTTCACGAGGTGCATACACAGCAACCGGAAAAATTAAATGTATGGGCTGGAATTTTCGGTGACCGGCTGGTGGGTCCTTTTTTTCTACTTGGTAATTTGACTGGTCAAATGTATTTACAATTATTGCAATTGACCCTGTCTTGACTGATATTATTGAAAATGTTCCAGAGTATGATGAAGATCATTTGATTTTTCAACAGGACGGTGCTCCTCCGCATTATGCGTTAATTGTCCGTCAGTATTTGGAGCAACGTTTTCTACGGAATTGGATTGGGAGAAGAGGCAGCTTTGAGTGACCTCCACGATCACCGGATTTATCGCCCCTTGATTTCTTTTTGTGGGGATATCTAAAAAGTAAAATCTATAAAACACAGCCAGCGTCGCTGGAAGATTTGCGTCAAAGAATCGTCGACGAATGCCGTCGAATCACTCCGGAAATGCTTCGGAATGTGCGCGAACGTTTCGAACAAAATCTTTATTCTTGTATGGAAGCGGGCGGTCATCAGTTTGAACATTTAATCAACTAAGTAGTAAGTAGTAAGCAACTAAACATAATTTAAACTTTAAAATGTAAATTTTTTTCAAAGTATTGGGCGGAATTATAAAATTTAAAGTCTGTTGTAGAGAATTGTAAGGGCTTTCAAAAGAAATATTACTCAACCCCAATGCCATTTAAATATTTTGGAGTGATGCTTACCCTTGCTTGGGGGGTGAAAGTGGCGGAGTCAAAAATACCAGCAAAGAATGTCCCCCTTTATTCTAAAATCGACGGGTCTGAGCGTTTTTCTACAATCTTTACGCAGTTCATGAAAATGGCTCTGTTTCGTTTTCATTTGGCCACCCTGTATATTTGTTTTATTGTTAGTAAATAATGATTTCATGTAAAGATACTAAAATGCAGATCTTGTTTTTTGCCACAGTATTTCATTTTATGGTAGTGACAAACACCATATACGTATTTGAACATAATTATGAAAAGTATGTTGTGTGATTTTGAATTCTTTTCTAAGGTTTGTTTCGTTTAAGTTGATTCGAATGTATGATAATAATTATAGTTTTTGTAGTGTTAATAAACTATGTATTTATTATTTTTTATCATCCTGCAACTTTTTAATAAACATGGAAAGCTTTTTGCTTAAAGCGACATTTACCTCCTCCTGTTGGCACCACGTTTTAAAAACACCCTTGTGAGTTAGGTAAAGTTTTTACGTAGGAACACCACTGAGCCCGATCTAATAACTCGATATTATAAAAACACCCCACGGTGTTAATTAAGTGTTAGTTATGGTATCCATTAAGAGCGGCACGAATTCCGATAACAGATGGCGCTGGCGCTGACGTGGCGCTGTCACAGTTAAGCTCGACGCAGTCATATATGAGCTTCATGCCTCCCACCGATTAATGAGATCCCATAATTTCCATTACGTTCAATTTGGTGGAAATTAAATTACGTGTTTTTGTTGGAATTAAATGTTTGCCAACAATATGGAAGTTTTAATAAGCTACTGTAATTAATCTGGAGTAGCTTAGTTGAGAGTTCAATTACTTTGTTTAATAGTTAAGTAGGTTTAACAACAAACTTGGAGGAGTTTTATAGTGGGCTCGTTTAATATAGACTAGATTGTTTTCAGACAAAAAACTGGAAGTGTATGAGTAGAACTTAATAACTACTTCCAGGATTATTATTTGTTTACATTGAGAGGAAAATGGAGAAATGAGTAGGTAATATATTTAAACCTCTATTAATGAAATTATATTTACAAAATCACTTATCTTGGATTGATATGCAAATAGATGTTTCATAAATGGGAAACAAACTAGGAAAGTTAATTCAATGTTATACTCTACATACAGGGTGTCCCCAAATTCATGCAAGAAAATTTGGTCATAGATTCTTAAGAAAAATTTTGTTGCATGAATTTCAGAACACCTTGTATAAAGTATATAGAATTAATTATAGTACATGTCGTTGTCATTTCTTCATAATGTGCAAATTGTCCATAAGGCGCATTAACAGTGAGTAGGACAAGTCCACGAATAAAAAAAAGTAGGACTCTAACGTAATTTTATGTTTGATTCCGGATGTCCTTCAGGATGTCGGTACAAGCCTTTTCGATGGCTTCTAAGTCCATAAAAATGTTTTCCTTCATAGGCAAATTAATTTTTCCGAAAAGGTAAATGTCGCACGGTGCCAAATCAGTCGAATACGGAATTACGACATTTAAAATGCGACTTTTAATAAAAAAATCGGTCACAATTGTCAATCGACGAGATAACGCATTTTTGTACCAATGGCCACATACTATTTTCAAATGCAGTACCTCCGCTTCTATTCGTCCAAATGTCATGAAATTTTGACAGTGTATCAGTGAAGGATCTATTTCTCCGACGCATGTAATTGCCTATTTTTGAAAAGTCCTGTTTACTTTAGAACACTGTAGATATATAAAAATTAAGAATAAAAAGCAAATCAGGACAGTCAATTCATGTTTCAAAAAACTTGTGTGCAAGTTCCTCATGGGAAAATAATGGGTAGTTCATGTAACGTTTTTTCTTAGACACCCTGATTTCGAGATATGTTGAAGTTGTACTTATCAAATGGTTTTTCTTAACTATCTTTAAATCGGCTAAAGATAAAAATGTCAAAATTTGTACAAGAGTAAAACTGAAACTAAAAGTTTTTTAAACAAGGTATATTTGTTAAAATTCGATAATTTGTGGTACCATTTTCGAGAAAAATGAGGTTGCATTTTTTTGTATACAGTATGTAAGCGAATTGAGTTCACAAGAGGACAAATGGATCAAAAAGTGAAAGATACGGAAAAAGTTATTCTTGATAAAAGTTTTAGCTTGTTTAGAAAATGAAAATCGCCATGACGAACTTCAATTTTGTTATACATGGTGGGTCAAAAACACAAAAATGTTATTTTGCTTAAGAGTATGCATACCTTATTTTGCAAGATAGGTACGAAAAAAGACAATCTTGATAAAAGTTTTTGCTTGAAAAATGGATAAGAGTCGCGTTATCAAAAATTTAACTACAAAGTACAAAAATAAAATACGTTCTATTCAAGTGTAATTTTTAAATAATACGAACATAATTACAACAATTAAGCTATAAAGAAGTAAACAAAGCAATACGATGAAGATATCAAACTTCAAAAACACCACCTCCATATTGAACACATTATTCTAATTGCTTCCTTAAATATCTGAAGAAATTTCTGATTTCTTCCTGGGACATTGAACGGACGGCCTGAATAATTCTGCCTTTTTGCATTTCAATATTATTTGGTATTGAAGTAGCATAAACAATGTGTTTTAAACTGCCCCTTGCTTAAGTCAGGGCTCCTTGAGGGCCACAAAATTGGACCATTTCTACCAATGGACCAAATCTATGGTTAAGCCATTCTTTTATCTCACGAACACAATGAACTGGACAATTATCCTGTTGAAAATACATTTTTTAGCGAAAATTTAATTAATTTAATTTAAATGTTCGAGTTCATCGCTAAAAATGCATCAAGCATTTGTTAGTATGATATTCTATTGCATGTGTTATTGAAAAGTATGGGCCTATAATGCCATGGACAGATATCGACTCTTATTCATTTTTCAAGAAAAAAACTTTTATCAAGAATGCCTTTTTCCGTATCTTGCAAAATAAGGTTATGTTTACTCTTAAGCAAAATAACACTTTTGTGTTTTTGACCCACCCTGTACAACAAAATTGAAGTTCATCATAGTGATTCGTATTTTCTAAACAAGCAAAAACTTTTATCAAGAATGTCTTTTTTTCGTATCTTGCAAAATAAAGTATGTTTACTCTTAAGCAAAATAACACTTTTGTGTTTTTGGTGCTTTTAATGGAATAAAATTAATGACATTATGACTTAATCACCCTGTATATTAAAAACCTTCTTTCGATATGTTCTCTAAATATCTGACGGCTGTTGTAAAAAAATGCCAGATCAATACTGCATACTGTAGTCTTCAACGTGCATATGCACGATACAAAGTACAGCTAATAAAATCATACATTTCAGAGATTTATTATTTTGAAAACTAAATATTTATGAAAAGAAAATGATCAAACCACACACCTAAACCTTTGCACAAATTACATGGGGATAATTCATCATTACTAATACAATAATCAAGTCGACAGAGGGATAATTTCTTTGGAAAACTAACATTCTTCTGTTTACAAGGATAAGTTTCATCTGTAGGCTTTTACAGTCACCTAAAGATATACTAGAAAAATCTAAATTATCTGCACAAAACAATTCAGATCATTAATAAACAGGATGAATAGCAAGGGGCTAAGAGTTGAACCCTGAGGTACTCCACAAGTCACAACATGGCTGATGAAATAGAAACCATTGTACCTAACATATTGTGTTCTATGTTATAAATGAGGTCTAATGAAATTAATAAAGTTGTTGCCGAAGCCAAAGTTTCCATAGTAAGATCCTGTGGTCAATCCTGTCAAAAACCGTTGAAAAATTGGCAAGTACTACACCTACGTCCTTTGTTCTGTTACCTAGAATATGCCTAATATAGATGACAGACCGATGATGATATGGAGAAATGCGGTTATGAATAAATTTGGAATTTGTCACCACGTTCCAAATTCCAAAGACCCGGAAAAGTTATTTTTTTTTGTAGGAAGATTAAATATTGTTATGAAGGAGCTATCACAACAAAAGATCAAAAATTATTTTATTTTTCCATTTTTCAATAGCAGCAAAAGTTTCGATGTAAATCCATTTAGCACAATGTTTTTATAATAGTAATTAGTAGCACAATTCAAAATTTTAGAATCAGATTGTAAAAAACAATACTAAAATCTTTAGGAAATCTATTCTCGATCAGTATAAGATGACTTTCCTCAAGTAAAATATTGTAACTTTAGTTTTAGTTGTGCGCAGAACAATTTGAACTTTGAAAGTTACTTTGGTCGATGTTCGACCTAGATTGATTAAACTTTAATTTAGCCAATACTTTGGTCTTTATTATTGGAAAATTTAGGATGCAAATATGTAACTCCTGTTAATTACGTCATGACATATTTTCCTAACTAAACAGTACCTAGGTCCAGTCAATTTGGTATTTAGATGTTTTCATGGCAAACTCGACTGTCAAATTAGAAATTTGCTAACTTCATTTGTTTCTGAGTTACAGAGCGTTTCTCGTTATTGTCAAATTTTTTAACATGTCTGTATCTCGGCTGTTAAATAAGTTAGAGTTAAAGTGAAAACTGCTCAAGACTAATTATTTGCCGTAGAATGGAACGGCGGTATTGGATTTTTAGTAGAGATTCGGAGTTATGACCCAAAGATATATTTTTTTTAAATGGAAATCATAGCTGACCATGGCCTAAAAAATAGAGATTCTTTTATCACATACTATAGTTATTTTTAAAAACACAGGAGATATGGGGTGTTTTATACGTAATTTATATATTTTTTTCTTTTTAATGTGGCTGGCTATGAAAATACATATAAAACTATAATTCTTACTTTTACAAAACTCATATCTGTTGTAAAAACGAAATTTTAGGAGATAGGTGGAACAAACGGATCGATCAGATAACCAGCTAGGTTACCTGATTTGAAATCGTTGGACTTTTTCCTTTGGGGTTTTCTAAAAGACATTATATTTAAAATTCCTTTTTAATATTTCTAATATACATTTAATGAATGCATCCGAAGCGTTGCCAGAAGATGCGCGAAATGTGTGACAGTTGAGAGACGGTAATTTGAACATTTAGCTATCATTTTTGAAAGCTTTTTTTGTTGAGTTTAAGTGAAATAAAAATTTGAAAACTATGTCTTTTCTTGTTTGTAATATATATTTCAAATAAACGTCATATTTTTACAACAGATATGAGAAAATTCCTATTATAACAAGTTGGCCGCGGGCAAATGACACTGTGACAACCTGTTGTTGAGACGAAATTCTTATAATATTAACCAACTTGTTATAATATATTTTTTAAAGACTATTTTTTTTATTAAATGGTAAATATCTCAGAAATTAATGATTTTAGTTAGCTATAGGGAATGCTTTATAAAAATGAAAGAACATAAAGTGTATGTGCTCGAGTTTTGGCTCGCCCTATATTTAACTGTTGCAATAATAAAGAAATAGCACTTTCTCGTAAAACTGTACCAATATCAAAAAGTTATGCCTGCAAAGAATTATTCAGTTGTTCTGTTTAGAGTATACAGGACGCTGAAATGGGAATGGATTCTCGTATACAATTGACCATAATTTTTGAAATGCCCTGTATAACATAACTAAATATTGGCAGCATGGGAGAGATGAGCTTAATCTAAATTTTGCCATTTAAAAAATAGTATGTTCACCCTGGTAATACGTAACACTCTGTATATACGAAAATAATGTTAAAATGTGCAGTTTTAAGTTTAACTACAATTTTTGTAAATAACTTTTTTTGATATCTTCTATAATAACGGAGATATCAGACTTGGACGCAATAATGCCGCACCTTGTATTTCCGACACTTAAACACCTAAAATTAATTAATGGACAAAGAGGATTCAATAAATTTGTTGATATTTGACATTGTATCTTGATGCGTTCCTAAATGCGTCGTAACAACTCCTGGGTTCCCACCTAACATCCCATGTATAGTGGTATTAGTTAGACACTACATTAAAATTAAAACTGTACTGCTGCTACATTTCAGAAATGAAATATTTCTGCCCTTAGGGGTAGAACAAAGCTTAAGAAATATTTCTTTTTAATAATAATTAATAACTGGGATATTGCTGCAGGCGAAGGGCAGTTTATCCGTTCGCAGCGCACCACAATGAAAGAGTTGTTTAATGCAAGCAGGATGAAAAGGAGAATATTGGGAGCATTTATTTTGCACACAATAACGATGTCAGAGAAACCCTTTTAAAAATAAATGCCGGGGATGTCTACTCCTTATTGATACAAAGTAAATCCAATAAGATGCGACAGCTATTGCCTTTGCTCGCTATAGCACAACTCGACAAAAATAAAAGTCAGCCTCGGAATGATGAAAAGAAAAATATCCAATTATCAAACTTTACAATTGATTCCTTTTTCTGGCAAAATATAATGTGGAATTCTAGTGGCAAGGGAATAATCTCTTTATTGTCGCACTGGAAATTCCTGGGATGATATGAGCTGACAAAATATCGTCGAGTATCTCGCGACTCTTAGTAGAACGTAACAGAAATAACTTAATAAAGCATGAACTACACAGAGTTTTACGTAGCTTATACAATCATTTAGTATTGAACCTTGAAGACTGTTTTCTATTGAAGATTGCGTTAGATTACCTGATGAATGGATATTTTATCCATTTTTGCACTTTGGTTTTTATTATACTTCATTGATTCGTAGTTCTCTACCTAAAATATTTCAGAAGTCATTATGTTCTTTGCTTATAGCTCTCCAATTCTTCTTTATAAAAGTATCATTTTGAACAAAGATCAACGCGAAATTTTGTATTTTAAGTGTTGTATTTTTCAAGTGTTTTCTTGAAAAATGTAATGAATAGGTATCGAATAGCGTTGTCCACTATAAAAACAAACCATAACCATACACAAATTGTTGTCGAGTCAAAGATTTTATATAAAAGAACTTGCCGTATAGTCAAATTTTAAATATATGACAAATTAGTGGTAGAAATCATTTATGAATTTTTGCGTTACTTAAAAACTAGTCTGACGTCATAAGGGGCAATTGAACAAGAAGCTAGTAGCGATCCTATTGCATAATTTTGAAGAAGAAGAAAATATGTCAAAATTGGCCATCAAACCCTGCTGCCCTGTTTCCTGTTTTTTAAACAAAAGTCCAAAAGTGACACTAGTGACAGCAGTCTATCAATTAAGAGTATTTGTGATAGTTATTATTAATTTCCTGATTGTAATGAATTCAACAAAATTTAAGTGGTGTTTTGTTCCACATTCCACATAGCCAATTGCATTATCTCCATAAGACTCCAGAACTGCAATATAAATTTCCATAAATAAATAGGTATTTTATTAAATAAACAATAAAATCATTCGTTAAATATGTTGATCCTTACCTGACTGCTTTTATACCTCTGATTTCGCCAATATTAAAACGCTCGTCTCTTTCTAAAAATTCAATTTATTTACGTCATAAAAATATCAATTTTCGGTAAAATTTACGAAGTAGCTTTCACAAATCCAGATTCACACATTCTGCTTTAATTATAAGGGATGCTATTAAATGATTATAACTAAATAATAATTTTACTTAATAAAGGAATTTGAAGAATAAAGAAAATAACTAGTAGACTTGAAAATATTTTATACGACAGTGTCACTGACAGACTGACACTACTGACAGTGTTGACAGAGCGTCTTCTATTTTTTTTCCTTTACGCAATGATTTACACATAATTTCACTACAAGGTGCCCCTTATGACGTCACAGCCGTTTTGAATTGTTATAAAAAAATCAGTTTTGAATAATTATTTTAAAACTGTTCTGACGCATTTCTCAATCTCTAATTGTGTATACACACTAGTTAGTAAGTGTAGAATTATATTATCTGCTTTTTGAAATTTAGTCAACAACCCTATTGTGTAACTTGCTACAATAATTCGAAGAAACATTTTTGGGACCGCTGACTCCATTGATAAATGGTCTGGCTCTATTTGCAAGTGTTTTTACACAAATCTCTGTACATGAAGATGTGCAGTTAACTCCTACTTTTTATCAGATATTCTGTATGTTACCATATCCATTAACCCAGATAGGCCTGAATAATTTTTTTCGAAATTTAAAATAAAAACTAAATAAACTAAATGTTTAATTTTAGGTTCTGTATTACATAAAAAATCTTTAAAAAAATTCTTGCATATTGGTTTTCTTAAAAAGTTACTTTCTTTTAAAATGACAATCGGCATACAAATCACTAAAAAATATATTTTTTATTTTTTAACAAACGTTTTAAAATAGCATATAACAAATTGTAAAATTAAAAAAATCTATATTTCCGAGAGGGGTATTCTAATTATTATATGGTTATTATTATATTACAAAACAATCTACATGTAAAGCTACATCACATTTCATGCATTTTCGCTAGACTTTTTTATGATAAATTCTACAACGCGTTTGTTTTGGTTGCAAGACAATATAGTGGTCTTTGTTATCCAATCATGACTTTAAATAATGTTCCAACAAACTAGGCCTTCCTCGCATTCTTCCACTGTTTTGGTATTCTTCTAGTAAAGTCTCAACTATTGTCCTTCGAAAATTTAAATGATCCATTTTGCCTCCTTGAAGCCTATGTAACAGCCCGGCATTTTGTTCAGCAATATCAAGACAATACATAATAATTGGAAAATACCATTTTTTCCCCTCTAATCTCCGTACGGTACAAACTTAAATTTTGTCCAACCGCAGTCGCGCTATCTACATCTTCATCAACATCTGTACCTCTGGTGATAACTTCTGCTATTGCCAAGAGCTGAAAACCGTGCAAGTTATTTATGTTCAAGTATTCCTCATCTCCAGAATCTTCGTCTGTCAAATCTTCACCTGAGTTGATGGGAGGCAACAAAGCGAAATTTATTTCCGAAGGCAATAAGTAGTTATCTTCTTCCAAACTTCGCAAAAGATCATTTAACGTGAAACCCCTGAAATAGAAATACATTATACTCCTAATGCCTATTGTCCCTTTTAAAAGGACAGTGTAAATGCATAAGTTTTTAACATCCTAACCTCAACTTTTCAAATAAAATGAAAAGTCTGACTCTTTACCTAACAAAAACACCTATAACAATTAAATTTAGCAGATAACACTTACACCACTAGCTTCAAATCAATAAGCTGCGACATTTTTTAAATATCACAGACTTACACAAGCAATATCTTACTTATCTAAAACAGTTAAGACTAAACTGGCTCTTAAAACACGTGCCTTGGGATATTCTGAAATCAGATTACCAATAAAATCTTCTTTGATCGAGAAGCTTTATACTCCAGTCGGCAGAGGTCGAAAAGTTACTGTTGGTGACATTTTCTTGATAACCCGGAAATAACTACACAAGTCTACTTTAAATGATGAGTACAATAACAGGCTAATTTGCTGACAAAGTATTTTATCAGGAAAAAAAGTTATTAACAATTGAATCGTGAAAAAATATTTTTTTTAGTAGTTTTCTTTAAATAACTCAGCGGGATGACTTTGTACGAAAAAATGCTTAGGATATGATTTTGTTCGTAATAAAAATAGCTACAAAATGGCGGTGGTCTGATTACGAAATTTGCAATAACAAAGCCGTGAGATTGAAAAAACGGTATAAAACGTAAATTTTTTTAAGTTGCTGTAAAAATGTCAATTATAAACAAAAAGTGATAAAANATACAGGGTGTAACTAAATAAGTGTAAAACATTTAAGGGGGTGATTCCTCATCGAAAAAAAGATAGGATCTTTCATATAAAGAAACTTCATTGGAGCATCCCTTGTTAAGATACAGCCCCTTAAAGGGGGTACATAAAATTTGTTTAACAATTTTTTTCACAAGCACTAAACAAGTTACAATATTGAAATTAACCTGACATTTTCTACTACCAAAAAGACACTTAGCCAGTAATTTATTTTGTTTACCCCATGGTCTGTCTACCTAGGTTCCTAATTTATGCTACTGCCTTGATTTAGATAGGTTATTATTCAGACATTGTATCTAAATTTTAAAAATATGACAGCAAAGTTTCAATAAACAATAAAATGTAAGTATACGTTGCTTCTAACTTTCAATATTATTGCTCCATTATTTGCGCCTTTGTTTCGTTCAATAAGTGAAAGGAACCCCAAACACGAAAAGACTTCTACACGTGTTAGTAATCCAATATTTCTGTGTTCTAATATAAAAGTTTTCTTTAACCTTTCTCGTCTTGAAAGGAGTATATTTGGTTACATCTTTCCTAGCTTTTGAAGGAAGGAAAGATTCTATATTACGAATAATAGTCAATTCTCTCCAGAACTGAGCATTGTACAGAGTATCATTTGCTTTGCTTGTTCAAATTTTAGTTTGTAAATATAATTCACTTTTATTCATAATCTTATTTAAAAAAAAAACACGGAAAATATACTAGAGGTGTGAAAAGTGAATAAAAGTTTGTCATTAGGATCTAGAACTTCTTAAATTTATAAAATTATAATAACAAGTGATGATATTATTATTAAAGATCGGAAATATGAAAAAAATAGGTCTAACTGTTCTCCTTGCTACAATAATATTGAAATGTTGATTGTTGTCAGAATTTCATCGTTAATTAAAATTTTAAGAAAAGTGTGATAAAAAAGTTCGTGTTCTTTCAGTTAATAAGAAATAGTGAACAAATATCTATAGTGAACTTTTCCAAGGGGCTATAAAAGAATAGGAATTTCCCCAGTGGGATCCTCGAATTTTGGAATTCTGACTTCAGGATTCTGTTGGTCTGTAGTGGTTTATGGTGTATATCAAAAATAAATTTATTTCCAAAAAAGTTCAAACGCTATAGTCATAATAAGTTGTATGGAAAATAAAAAAATCATCCTGTATATTGTGCAAAGTTACTTATTTGAGGTATGGTTTTCGTTTTTTTATTAACTGGGTATTTTGCCAACTGTGAACAAATTTAAAAATATTTTTAAAAATCTAGCTAAAAACAAAAAAATAAAGAAATTTTTGGTTAGGCAGAACTACTTTCATAAAAAATAGACCATTAGATTAATTAAATAATTAATTTTAAAAAAATTTTTCACAGGTGGAAAAATAAATTAAAAAAATCACCTTGTTTATCTACAAATTTTGACTCAGGGCTTTTTAAGTGGCCTAGTTTGCCCCATTATAGTAAGTAAAGTCCGTACAATATTTGTTCAGAATTTCAAGAAAATTATCGGAACTATTGTAACAATTTACCACAGCAGGGGCGTGACTTGACATTATCCGCCAATGTCTTTCTACATCGGGTGTCGAATGAGGATGACAGGGATGTGCTATGAAATTTTCCGACAATCTCTTTCGACCTAGAGTGTCGAATGCGGTTAATTCCAAGAATGTGACGCAGGGGTCTTCTTGGAATTATCTACAAATATCGTACGGGCTGTACAAATGTCAGCAAAATGAAAATGTCCGTCATTGGCAGCAACACAAACGACGAGCCGTCGCCTCAACGACTGTCGTACATTTTCAAAAAGTACTGGCACTTGTCTGACTTACTGACATCCATTTATGATTAGTTGTTTTAAATCCGCTTCATTTTCTACTAATGTTTAATGTTTTTAACCATGAAATACCTATTAGGAATTATTTTAAAATTAAATAAAAAAAATTATGACTCGAAAATGGTTTATTCTGTAGGATTGTTAACTACCGCGAAGAAATGAATATTTCCTCACATTCTCAGTCTCCACATAAATAACAAAGTCCCTCAAGGCTCTGTTTTAGGTCCAATTTTGTTTCTCGTTTATATTAACTATTTATCTTTTTCCATTGGAAAAAATTCATGTATTTTGTTTGCTGACTGGTGAGCCCATGTCCAAAATTGAACAATAACTATGTACTGACTGCTAGAAATTGGTTCTCATCAAATCTATTAAACTTAAACAATACAAAGACACAAAATTATTTACTTCTGATAAATGAGCTCAAAAAGCTAGTACCAAATTACTTGGAATTTCTTTTGATACTAATTTAAGTTGGTCAACACAAGTAGACAAACCTTGCTCAATGTTGTTGTCGCAAATTTTTTGTATGAGGTTGCTTCAACATTCTCTCTCAGAGGATACTTTGAGAACAGTGTATTTTGCTATATGTATACAGTTCATAGCCAGTTAACTTATGGGATAATATGTGGGGTAATTCTAATTCAATTAATAGGATTTTTGTTTTGCAAAAATCAGCGGTACGCATTCTTGCGGGTACACTCTATGGGACCCTTTGTCAACCCTTGTGTAGGCAATGTATCATGCCACTGCCTTGTATATACATATATTTTTAAAACTATTGTGCAAATACACCGTAATAGAAGCAAGTTTCGTAAACATTCTCATATTCACTGGTATAATACCAGGAATGCTGATGATTTTGTTACAGACTTTTCCACAATTTTTTCCATTTTAGGGGTATTAACGTGGAGGTGGATAAATTAAGTTTTAGCGAGTTCCATAAATTGTGTGTTTATTGAATAACTGTTTTTATAGTGTTAGAGACTTTTTAGAAATTAATGCTGACTAAAAATATATTTACGTAGAAATAAATACTTACTTACTTATTGCGTGGAGAAAATACAAAAGACCTTTTTGGTCTGTCTTAATGACAAAGCTCCCCTGAATCTCCGCCACTGGATGACTGATTTATATAGAAATTACCAAATTATTACTTTTAATTAGTTACATCATTTCCCCAAGTTTCGTCAATTTGCGTCAAACAACTTCAGAGATAATTGAAAAAATGTGATAGTTTTCAAAAACTTTAACGCTCCCTATCTTGGAAACCAGCAACTTTAGGGTCCTGATTTATTAAAGCCTTTGGCCCTAAAATGACCCAAAGAATCGCCCCCTTAATTTATGACGTAGACTTTGGATACACCCTGTATACAGGGTGATTCACAACTTATCCAAAAAAAATTGGGAATAGATGCGGCATGAGAAATGGAATCAATATCGTAAAAAAAATTTTTGTAAAGTCCTTATAGTTTCCGAGAAAAAAATTATTGTAGTTATAATACATTCAACCACTACATAGCTGGACAACAGTAGTCTCTAGCGTCATTCGCAATACGCGTGGAGAGCCACGTGGCCTCAGCGACACCGAATACTGAAATCGGATTTTGCAATCGTCATTGCAATAGTATTTACTTGTTATCTGTGGTGTTTACAATAGTTTTTTTAGTAGTTAGTGTCAAAAATGGGTAGTTAGTGTCAAAAATGGTTTGTGTGTATAGCAATTCGGACTTGATGGATATCGTTTTAATTCATGGAGAAGCATTTGTGGTATGGTGAAGCAAGACAACACTTGTGTTAGTTCGTAGAAACTGAGTAAGACGGTCCCAAAAGTGTAAAAACACGATAAAATTCTATTTACATATTTCTTTCCTTGTGAAAATTTTTGTCCGTTTTTATCACACCGCCATGCCGGTCGCATTGTGTGAGGTCAGGTTTTATAGTGGATCAGTTTCCAGTGCCGTGCAAAAGTGTATTTTTAAATCATTTTCGAACTGCCCTTTTTGATTTTTTCTTTACAAAACTGTATTTGTAAGGGTCCCCTGTACAGCCAGATTTTTTTTCTGTTTGGATAAGTTCTGAATCATCCTGTATAACAAAATAAATATTAAGTGGTTGATGTTTTTGTAGACCACATAAATAATAGATTTTTTTTCCGTTAGGTATAGAAGAAATTTGAAATGAAATATAATTTTTCTATACAGACCAATGTTGCTTTAGTAATTAAAAAATATTCTTTTTCTAAATGTGATGTATAATATTTTGAAGTTACATTTTGAAGAAAGAAGACAAGTCACTTTTTAAAATCACCTGTCATTAATAAATTCAATGAAATTTTTAAAGTGATTAAAAAATTTGATAATAAATGTGATCCGTTATCCAAAATTCGATTTTTTTCTTTAGTTTAAATTGTTGGAAATTTGCGTCAAAGAAAAATCGGTTTTCTGATAAATATTTATATAAGTACATACCTCTCTGTAAACTATAAAAAAAGGTACAATTCGCTGCCCTATTTCTATGTATAACCCAGTTCTCTTGTTTAGCTCTTATCTTAACAGGATTGAAAATAAAAGTAAATAGAACTAGTAACTTCCACACAGCCTGCGTTTTAAGTTTCTGCTGTCGATTCAAATCTACTTCCTCCGCGTTACTTAAATTATTACAGCATTTTTATTCGCTTTGTGCTTATTTCTCCTAGTTCTGGGCTATATGTGTTCAAGCCAAGGCGGTAAATTTCTCCGGGAAAGAATACCACCAAGAATTATCGCCTGGTATACATTCTCATTAACTTTTAATCGATCGAATCAATTAGTTAACTGGTTCGGCGAGACGGCCGAACTTTAATCGATAATTTACACCAGAACTCGCCGTATCGGCCCCCATCTGCTCGCTATAGCCAACGTTTAGGAAACATTACTTAGCCACATCAAACGGATGTACTGCAACAGATACCTATGACCTACCGAGCAATATTGCCGACTCAACCAAGCGGATATATATTAAATTAATGTTCGTGGATGCTGTTAGATGGGAAATATCCAGGACCGCACTAGGAAGTGGACGCGGTTCTCCTAAGACAGAAGCCTTAAATGTGCAGAAATTCAAGGACCCACCATTTCATACCTTGTTCATTAGCGTTTGAATACAATTTCCTTCACGCACTGTTTACATGATATACCACGGAAATTTTATTGAATTCGGAGTGTTTTCATTGTACAGGAGACAAAAATTGTTACAGTTAAATAATTACTCAACAATTGCAGCTCAGGCTGACCAACTCATAATAATCTAAAGGTTTTATGTTTTGATTTGGTACGGTTGAAGGTTGAACAATTTCCAAGGTGATTGAAACAGCGTCGGTTTAGATTTCTTGACGTTTCTAGAAGCATAGGTTAAACAATTTCCAGGGTGGTTGCCATGTTTCAATTTAGACTTCTTCTTCTTCAAAAGGACTTCTGAAACTGAAAATTAAGACCTCTGACTGACATTTATGTGCTGTGTGCAGCAGATTGGACATTATCCTCCTGGTCCTCGATTTTGCGGAGAAGTCAAAATCCATATAGTTCTAACTCTTCATCTTGATCGAATTTATCTAGATTTTGAAATTTTTCTGAATTCCTCTTGCCTTTCTGAGGAGTCTTGGCCAAAACCTCACTTTCAGCATAATTTTGGTACCAGTTAGGTCTATCGCGACATTAACACTTGACATTTTGTTCCTTTAACCTCTAGGTGTGTCCTCTCGTTTGTATAATTTTTCTTGGGGAAAGCTGTCTCTGTCTTCCTTGAGGTAACATTGAGTTTCTTTAACATGTGGCCATAGTTTCCAGGACAATTCCAAAAGAAGGAAATACTCAATGCCTTTACGTGGCGTCGTCTCCCCAAAAAGTCACGGAGAAGATTACTATACTCCCGGCCGATAAAGGAAATGCAACTGTCACCTTAGTCATAACGGAATACATATCCAAAGCGAATATCATACTGCAGGACTAGGTGTAACAATAACAATACATTCAAGAAAGTTGAGAAAGAGGTAGTTTCTGCGATTCAAGCATCTAACATTGCAAGGAAATTACACAAGGACATTATTTTGTGCGATTCACACTCCAACTTTATTGCCTTTCAAAGATCCACCGTACATTCCGACACAACTAATAATAAGTGCAATTGGTTCAGCCACTCACCCACTCGCCCAGTAGGTGCGTACCACATGAAATTCCAGGGGAAAGGCAGAACACTATGTCAAAAACACTGGTGATTTTATCGACAGGATAAAAGTAACCCAACTAGATCCAGATGATATCCTAGTGATTCTCGACGTAACGTCGTTATCCACAAGAATGCACATTAAAGAAGCTTTGAAAGAACTTCATCGAGGGCGAGAAATTGAGGAAAATTTAGTGACCTTGGCAAATGTCTGGTGCACACCGTTGTGTTTAGAAATCAAGAATGCCCTGGAGTCAGCAATTCTAAGGCCAAAATGATCATTAAGAAATAGTGAGGATACATTTATTATATGTCCCCATGGATGACAACATTATGAACCGAAACGACACGACCTAATGAATGTAAGCCATACTCCAGAACGTTATGGACCAATCCTCACTTCAATTGTATACACCAGATAGAGGATTTAATTTTCAGAGTTTCTTCTGTTCTGATGTGTGCAAATCAGTTGTTTCAAAACTACAGGTAATTCTAAACCTTTCGTTCCTCGTTCTTAGACATCTTTCTGATGGCAATGCTCGTATATCCATTTCTTCTACTGTAAGAGCAGATTGTAGATGTTGTAGTTCCTCGTCCAATTGTTCTGGCTCACAGATGGCACGTGCTCGACGTATTAATGTATTGACAATACTTTGTTTCTCGGTTGGGTGGTGATGATACTTAGCGTGTAGATATTTTGTCAGTGTGAATTAGCTTTCTGTAAACGCTACGCCATCTGAATTTGTCTTGACAAGGCAAGGACCATTTTCATGATGAAACTGACATCGACGTATTCCACTAATTCTACAGTATTTTGAATAAGATCAGTGTAGTGTAGTTTAATATATTTTTAGTTCAAATACATTAATCAAAAGAGCGGTGAAAAGAGCATAAATGTTTTGTCACTTCGGTTATTCCTTCTAATTGCACGAAGAGGTTAATAAATTATTGTATCAGAAATGTGTACATATGGTGCTTTAAGATATTAATTAAAATTAAACTGGTATAGTTATGTAATTATATATTAATAAAGCCATTGTAGGTACACTAATTTTTTTACACTTCCCTTTTACAGCTTGTACACATATAATGGAACAGCTGAATATATCGAGACTGAAGCAGTGAATAAGTATTTTACAGTACTAGTGGGAAATGAGGGTGCTGAAAATCTTGATTAATTTAGGAATAAGGTGCCTAAGGAAACATTTTCAAGGAACTTTGAATTAATTGTGAATTATTCACATATTAAATCACCTCAGTTATACATTGTGCACTTATACCTATTCAGATAATGAAGAAAATACAACTTAGATGGAAAATTATTACTAACTATGTACTGTATCTAAAAATCTGGTATTAAAGTCACCTAATTATAATTATTTATAAAAGCAATGTTCTGCTGCGAGAAAAAATCTTATTGTCTATCAATAAGAAACAATAATGGTAACAATATCATACATACAGGGTTGTTTATAATAATATTTTTTGATTTTCCAGGATGCTTATGAACTTGAATGTTTATTTTTAATGGTAAAATAAGGCGATTTCTAAAAATTTACCTTAATGAGTTGCCTATAAAGGGCAGCGAAATATATTTTTTAGTAACGCAAATTATACCATTCGAACAGATTTTATTTTTTTTATTTACGTCACCGAATGTTAGGAAGGGGAAAAGTGTATGGCAGAAAATGTAACAGTTATGTCGAAATATTTTGTTGGATGTTTTTAGTTTCAATAGTATGTCAACTGCTCGCGATACAATTTGTTGTTTCTTAATATCATATTCCTGTTTGTACACTAAAACAAATGGGCTTGTTAAACTGTTTCTCTAGAATAATGTGCGCAGCGCATATTAAAACTTTTCTCCACACTTATTATTCAGTGAGTTTAACTGGAAAGCGCTTAATACACCATATATTACTATGGCTTTATGTTCACATTTGTATGGTAAGGAATATTTGTTGTGTAAAGAACAATATCCGAAACTGTATGCAATAGGTTTCTTAATAGAATTATTCATATTCATAATGAATATGTTTCCGTTTTTAACATGTAAAACGCGTCTTATAATGGTTAAGTGATCGTCACCTCCCGAAGCATAATCGGTTACGATCGTAGAATTTCCGACAGTCCGCTGTGCATTGACTATTACGCTTCTTCTAGTTGGATGAGAATTGACAGTATAGACACATATTTTGTGGGATATATGATCATGCCGCGTTGTGTCAAGTGGAAAGTGTCCAACTGTTTTACGGTTTTCAATTGTTTTATTTTTTCATATTTAAATTTTGCCTAAATCTTAAAAATTGTTATCTTGTGTGCCCTACTAGAAATCGCTAATATTTAATAAAAAGCTTCCGGTAATAAAGAAGAGCGTGGATAAAATCAATCAACCAGAAAACATAGAATTAGAGGAGAAGAAAGTCAACCGTTCATGGAATGCATCATTCTTAGGGTGGAGTTATGATGCAAATTTCCATGTAATACAAGAAACAAATTTATAAAAATGTTATACTTGTAGACAATGCCTTAGCATGAACATATGTTTAATTGTTTAACAGGTTTTATTTATTAATTTTAAAAATGAGTTTATCTTCTCAATATTTTTTGGAATAAATGTTAAAATGGCATAAGGTTTAATGTTCATTCAATAAAATACTGGAAGATAAAAAATATACTCTTCGTTCAGACCTAGTGAACAGTTCAAGATCTACGTTTAGTTTATCACTCGATTATTATACGCCATTTTTGCCGATCCTTATATTTTTATTAACGTATCAAACGTAAATTCAATGTGAAATATTTTATATAAAATTGAGACACCCTGTATTGTAGTAACCTCTGACCAACAGAAGTGTGGAAGATGGAAAAAGAATAATCCAGTTTTACAAACTTGTTGCCGAAAGAAGTGGTACTGTGGCGATCAATTCCCTTTTTGTGAGGAAAGTTGTAAACTAATTTAAATATGATCTAGGTCAAAATATTCAATTTGGATCACACAGAAGTTGGCGGGACAATTCCTGTTAGAATGCTAGTATATCAGAAGTTTCTTCCCTAAGTTCGGGGAGAGAATAGACGAACGCCAGTTTGAATATTACATTAATGGTTCTTATCGGCATTGAACAGACTTCTTTCATCAATCACGGCCACATCAGCTGTCTGAATTACACTTACAAACAGTAGACAGCTACACAAACAAAACTGAACAATACATTCGCCGATTGCTTATGTTACATTTACTTCTTATACATAATACTTCCATTTGTCAATGCGTACCTATTCCCTGATCCTCGAATCTAAATGTAGGATTGTGATGCATCACAGTATCGGCAACTTGCTTGCATTAGTTATTATGTTTATATGATAGATTTCGTTAGAAAATTAATAGAAACAAACAACGTAAAACGTATTTATTTCATTTTAATATTAATATTTATCTTATCGGAGACATAAACTTTAAATAATATTTTTTCAAAGGGTTAGTTCCCATTGTTGACAATTTTTGTTTTAAGAGTTTTATATGAATATTTAGCAGGTGTTTTGTAATTTTTTGATTTTCGACAGATTTTTGCAATAAGATACAAAATATATAGAAAATGCTTTTCCGGTTTTTACATCCAGGTTCGTAATCAACGACCCCAAAAACCCGCTGTAACAAAATTCAGGCAAAAATATTGATTAGAAAAATGTGTGTCTTAATGTGGTAAGTCGGACCCTGGTCCAAACCCCCTGAGTGGATTTAGTTTGCATATATTTCTTTCCAATGCTCAAAATATTAATTTAAAATGTCTCTTGTCTCTTATCTCATGTCTCTTGTACAGAATTTTTGTTTTATGGGACTGTGTTTATTAGTCGTTTATGATGTTTTTAAATATCAAATATCTTAATATCACTCACGATCGTAAAAATAATTTAAACACATGCTGTATCAACAAGATTATAGAAACGGCAGAAAAATAAATATTTTGTGTACCACGGACTCTATTTCGATCTCGAGAGAAACTAAATATGAAAGACCTTATCTCGTTCTATTTATTCAGGAGTTCAATTTTGTCCCCTTTTTATGATGTCGTTATAGGTACAACATTTACATAATAAAAAATCTGAGAATAACCACTAAAATAATTTGTTTTATGTAATTCAATAATTAAAAAATATAATAATTGAAAAATAGACGGTCTATTGTTCCATACATTTTTTCAGTACAGACTTACGACTTCTTTCTCTTAATTTAAATGTTCGTAATTTCTTTAAAATATCTCTATTGTCTAATCTCCAATTAATTTAATTAAATTAAATTTCCTTATTGATTAATCACGTGTTTTAATTATACTTAAACGAAGTAGAAATTACTGTGATTTAGAACAAAGAAGCACTAACAATTTCAAGTAATTTACAAGAGAAAATTAGCTAACCCGCTAGCCACTGCGACTTAATAATGTAATTTCTCGGGAAACTTTGAAGTAGAATATATTTAAGCTGCATTGTTTTGTTCATGGCTAATTTGATAGTCACTTTGTAATCTCAGTCCCTACCATGCATACATTATAAAATGAACAAGTTCATTTACATAAACTGAAATAAAAAATAAATGTCTATCTCTATACATGAAACAAGGCTTTTCCGTGGAAGGTGCCATAAATTATGTAGATGTTAGAAAAAAATGAATTTGAAAAAAATATACAGAATGAAAAAATTCTGTATATTTTTTTAATTAACTTTGATTCCATAATCAATAACACCTAACCAATATCAGTCATTTTAGCGACTACATAAGATGTTTTTTTACTTATGATATCACAAACAACTACTCTGCGCACTACAGCTCTGTTCAGTATTAAATTAACATTTTGAGTGTGAGTGAGATTTGACTTACCTGCATATTATTTCGTATATTAATTATCAATGCTTCATAATGGCTACTGATATAGAACGACCTACTAATCTGTAGATAGTATGAAAGCATGATCACTTTGGCAATAGGCGAAATTGGGTTTTTAGTTAATAATACTGTACTAACTACTACAAATTGAGCGGGGCTGTAGTACGCAGAGTAGTTTTTCCCACACTAGCATGAATTGAAAACTTTCGTCTAGTGCGATTCTATCCATGATTTCATATGGCTCCATATAATCTTTATCTGGAAAGTTCATAATCACAAATTTTTGGGACCAAAAAGGAATTATTCGTGTTGAATATATGTTGAACGCATAACAATAACCAAAATCAATCATGGACCAAAACAAAATTATTAAAAAATCATAAGCCTGTTGTAAATTTTTGGGAAGAAAACTTGTTGTTCTGTTGCTCTATGTCAAGTCATATTATTTTAACAGAATGCCTTAAGCTCAGAGAGAAACAAATTTTATTGTCACTATAGTTATAGTATGTCTAAACATAATAAAATAATACGTTTTTGGATTTTCACGTTAATAATGGTTAATTATTTTCTTAAACGATTGTTTTTTTTTTTCAAAATTAAAGTATTGATCGTAAATTTTATAGTTTACAAACCGCGCAAATTTATTTTGAACCTTTCCAAAATTATGGTTGCGACAGATTTGAAATGAACGTCAGTTGTTTAACGCGTATTCTAATTCCGGCCTAATCAACAAAAATTATTGTATCTTTCTCTCTGATTCATCCCTCCCGTCTCTAAATCCTATTTGCGTGGAGAAGTGGGTGGCTTCATTACAGACCAACAACCTGACCACAAGCGTTAATTATCGCACCACATCGCGTCACCGCTAGTTTTGCTGATTCTCGCTCTATTGCTATACTGACGCCCTCTCACGTTGCTACTCAACAGCCAAATTATCCATGCGATTTCTGATTTGCATATCTAGTTTACAGAACAATGCGGCGCAGCATTTAACGTTAGAATAGTTGGATGCTTCCTATAAACACAGTTCTAATAATGTTCTACCAAAAAGGAAATGTGAAGTGCGACACATACAGGGAATAATACCTTAGCATGTTGTATTGCGAAGATACGTAACGTGAAATGTTTTTTTTTTGTAAGCTAAAGTATTATTTCATAAACAGATACATTCACAGGGTTATTCACGCAACTGGTCCATTAGAAGGGTACAAAGTTACCATGGTAGAATTTTGTTCAAAACGGCAATGAACTTTTCAATGAAAATATTTCCAAAACTGTTGCACTTCCGCTTATAAAGGAAATTGCCACCAACTTTGTATATTATTACATTTTTGGATTCTGCGTGAAATTTGGAGATCACTTTATTAAATATTCCCTGTACCTAGGAGTTATAGATTTTGAGATATTAATTTTTAAAGAAAAAAATTGACAGCTGCAAGAGTCTGCGGAGTCTTCAGGGGCGTGATATCAAGTGAATTTTTGGTACCTGTAAGGGCATAGCACTAAATTATGGTATATCAACAAATTAAAACATTTAATACGAGGTGTTTCATTTTTGCTGTTACATTTTGATAACTTCAAACAGCGTTAACTTAAATGGAACATCTTGTATTTTTTACTCTGTCGTATGCAGATTTCCTTTCAAGCCATATAAGCATTGTTAGGGTTGCCGTTACTACTTTTACAGATATTTGCAATTTCCTATTTTCTGGACAGTTTTTCTGGTATCAAACCTGTTGTCAAATTGGCCATGACCAGAAACACTCCAAAACAATTAAAATAGCTTGACATTTGTCAAGTTAGATATCAAGTTCTTGTTATATCTGTAATAGTTTCTGCTGAAAACTTAAATAAAAATACCTGGGTATCGTTTAAATTATACTAACTAGGATTATTTTTATTTATAAATAAATAACAAAGAAATTAAATAATTTATAATAATTTTATTTATAAATAAATAACAAACAAATTTAGACACGAGTACCTCAAAATGGTTTCATAATGTTGTTTAGGGCATAGTCTTGACTGTTCTTAACAGACAACTGACCCAAAAATGTTTCATGAACAGTTAACTACTACCAACTTTTGAATGAAAAATATGACAGTTGGACAAAAAATATTGTGGAGACAATTATGTTTTGAATAGAACTTGGAATAAGTAGGGAAGATCAGGACTTTGTCAAAAGATAAAATATTGAAAGTGATAGAAACACCACTATGAAGACAAGTTTTGAATACAGCTTGACTGCGAATATCAGATGCACAGTGGCAACGTTACCAGAATAGCACCGGAGCTCATTCATTAGGCTTTTCTTCGCGAGTGAATATTGGTGACTACGTCTGACTTGTAGTTACTGTTTCTATCTCTTTTAATCTTATTTCTAACCTTGTCTAACAAGAACAGATCGCGAAAATGTATATATTCACTATTCAGTGGTGCAGCCTGTCATATGTACTTCGACGACTTTGACATATGGCTTCAAGGCTCCCCATATATGTTTTTAAATTTTTTATATAAAAAAATTAAACTAGAAAGAGGTTAGGTCGGTTTTTTATGTAATTCATACGAAAAAGACCTGAATTACAAATGATTCCACCAATATTATCTTTGGCCTAGGCCAAAAAAAAAGAGGATAATCCTGAAGCAAAGTGGATCGCAAATATGTCCCATATAAAAAATTAATCTTACCATTAAGTAAAATATTTGCTGTTTCAACGTCTACGTTTACTAAAACATCTGTGCCTCTAAAGTTTAAATTTAAACTGACCACTTCCACAGCCGTATCAGAATCCATCATTTTGCTGAACGATTTTTATCCTCATTCAAACAAAATGTCAAAAAGAAAAAGGTTAAGTTACCGGCTGACAATACTAGTTGAATATACCAACAGAATATTCAGCTGAAGGGTGAAGAGTTCAGTCATTTGATCTAAACTTGCAACGTCACATAGTAGTTTAAATGACTGACTATTCTCGCAAAAACGTAATATTTACTCATACTACACGTACTACAACATACGACTTCACTCGCGAAAAAAAGCCCATTGTCTAATCGTCGAACGGTGAACATCGGTACAGTCTGAGAAAAAGCTGTATGAATTACAGAATTCAACCTGTGAACTATAAAAAATTAAATGCACAAAGTCGTAAAATTGTTTTTATCAAAAATGTTAATTAGCAACTTTTCGAAGTCATCCGATAATTTTTTTCTATAAACATTTCTCAACAGTTACTGTTTTTATTGCAATATTCTACTCATACTACTTTGCAGCCATCATCAGCAGAACTGACTCAGACCGTAATAAATAGGAAATAATTGATTTTCGGATTCAAGAACAATTTCAGCCAATTTGTCCCAGCCCACATTTTTACAAAGACCTTGCGGAGTTCTTTATGACCCATAGTGGCGATGTACAAATTTCTTTGGGAAAAGTGAAACAAAATAGTTTCAAAGGCATCTGGCATTAGTGAAGTATTGCAACTTCATCGTTTCATACTACATATACTAAAAATAGCCAAAAGCAAATTTTAGATTACTTCGATTGTGAAGGGCCGTTCATAATTGGTCTGTTGAGGGAAAAAAGGGGGTTTACACTTAGATGTATACATATTAAGTTCCAGGTAGAGTGGAATATACTGGTGAAGTTTGTAAAACCATTTGGTCATCGTATGATTCCGGTGACGCAAAACAAATATCAAGTTAATTTTTTTAGGAAGAACGAATACCATGAAAAGGGCAACCAATTGTTCATATAGATTAGACGTACATTCATTCTTCACATACCCATGGAAATATTTGTGAGATCATGATGACATGAACTACCAAAGTTACAAAAGTTGGTCACAAACGAAACATACCTAATTTGTCACCATGTACAGTATTAGTGATTTACATTGCATTGGAAAAAATGAAGCAATATTTACGAGTTCAACTTGCAGATAATATAATTAATAATAGAATTATATAATGTTATTAAAATAGGTACATAAGCCAACATTTGAAATATAAAGTCTATCAAATTTTACAAAAAGGTCATACTATTATGAGACTACCACTATACCACCCAGACCTGAGCTCTATCGAACTTGTTTGGGCGTCACTCAAACAGTATGTCACTTTTACTTTGACAGACGTAGAACAGTTGTACAATTAATTTTTTGACACTTTTAATCTCAAGAATTAGTATGCTATTCTTGCTACCATGTATGCTACCAAGAGACCAAAAAAATTGAAACAGAATTAATTATTGTGGTCGGTTTGGCTAATACAAATAAATATCAATACAATTGTTTTTCAAAAGTAATAGGACTACCCATTTTCATAATTTACTACCAGTTTGTAATTTAGATTGTATTACCTGTTAATAATTAAATTTTATTATCTACGGTCATTAAATGGGATCAAGTATACAGGGTGTAAGAAGTTTTGCTGTCATTACTTCAGCATGAGATGGAGTAATCATAAATGAACAAAAATAATTGTATATTATAGGGGCGTAAGTTTTCAAAATACAGCGAATATTAATATTGGGGAGCTTAACCTGCTTAACCTTTTAATGAAATTATGTACCTATTTGAAAAATATGTAATTAAAGTACCCAAATATTCACATCGTCCAAATAATCATACGTATTAGAAATAATTTAGGTACTTACCAAAAAGCAATATTCAGTAATTTTTAAACGCACAACACACAAAACAAACTACAACATATGCTCAAAATGTCTACCACCATTTTCAATGCACGCACGACACCTTCGAATCCAGTTTTCGCGCACTCGCTGGAAAACACCTCAAGAAAAAGAAATAGTGGTACGCAAAAAACACTCCGACGTGGTCGAATCCAGATACCAACTGAATTGCGTATTGGTGGTTACTGGACACCTTAGTACCTCGTGTCAATAAACCGCTGCGCCATTGCCACATTGATCGATATGAATTTTATTGAATTTTAAATTTATTACAACCCTAATTATTTTTTAGAACATATATGTATTATATAAAACCTTTATTAAATAATTATATTTACCAGACTTAATTAAAATTTTTGTAAAAAATGTACTTCCTGTAGAGAATAGTAGTAATAGTAGTATTAAGGTATCCTGTCTTTGTCAGTCCTATTGCGAACTGTCTTTTTGATTTACGCATCTCGTAGACTAGATGGTTTGGTCAAGCTGTAATAGAAATCGCTCAATACCTCTAATATACGAGTAGACATCTAAAAATTATATCCTACAAGTTATACTCTACAGAGGATATATTTTAAGAACCCTTTTCAAAATTGAAAGAAATCCTTTTGGATCTGTAACAAAATTCACCCAAGTTTCGAAAATAAGGAATACACTATCGGATCAAATGAGGACCCATTACGAAGAAGGTGCTCCTGAGATAGCTCAGTATGTCACACTTGAGGGAAACGGTATATTGCAATCTCTAGTTTCCTAGAAGCTGTAAGATGAATGTTGGAGTAGTGTAAAATGTGAACTATCATAAAATTAACGCAAGAAAATGTCGTTAGGACGGCGCAGAACAAGATACGAGCACGATTCCAGGATTTACCGGTACCTTAATTGAGACAGGAGTGAAATTGATGATAATTAAATTCATTAAGAAATAAACTTTGGTGTAAAATTTCACATTTTCTAATGCCATGCTTATTTATCGTTTATTTACCTGTGGATGCCGTGTATTGAGTTAAATACAGTATGATGCATACGAATAATTAAAAACAGTGCCCTCTACATTCAACGTATTCCTATTATTCTGTTCTATAGTTTAAAGTAAAAAAACCAAGAGGTGTGTTTTGTATGTAAAGTTAGCCTGGCATGTAATAAAATTTTATAAAACCTACTATGATTTGCCTCCTGTTATTTAACGGATTATTAAGGTATTTCAAACGGTAGGTGTGCGTCAAGTATAAAAATTTAATTAAAACATTCCTTAGGAATTAAAAGCTGTGAAAACGCGGCAAAGCTTTGTTCCTTTTTCCAAGAAGTGTCCGGGAAGTGAACCTCCATGATTTAATGTACGTTCATTTAGGGCTTAGCGAGTTACAAAAATTCAGCTTGCTATTTCGGACATAGTATGTGAGATCTTAAAAGATTAATTACATACCGCCGCATTATTTTATTGCATTCGAGGGACATTAACTTCGGATTTGAGAGAAAGCTTTGAGTATCAAAGAGTACTTATATTTAAAGTTTTTGTGGTGTTTTTATTCACGCAGTACACTTTTTGAAGATGGATGAAATCGTTCATATTGATTAAAATATTTTAAAAAATAAATCTTCTAGTGAGAAATACATTAATGTTAATATCATTATTATCTAAGATTCTTAAACTAAGAATATTGAACATTTCGCAGTTTGAAAGACTTACACAGGCACACAAAAAGTGGTCTGTTCCACTGATGATACCCACCTTATGTATTTGTACCCCCAGAATCTGCTATGAAAAATATTTCATCACCTTCCAGTTTTTTTTTTCCAAAAACCTATTGCAATTAACGACGATTTTCTACAACTAATAGAAGAGAATTTCTGGTTAAGAAGGCGATACATTGGTGTCAATTAAAGTTGACATAAAACACAGTGCGAAGAATTTTTTTCTCAAAAGTCTGTTTCGTCCATACTACATATGATCATATCAAGTAAGTCCTATAATTGGGGAGTGGTTTTACAAGGGTAGACATAATCCAGAAGTAATTTTTTCGTCGAGCTACCCCAAATTAAAAAAAGAAGATTCTACGTTACATGGAAGCTGAAATATTACAAATTTGACATTGTCAGTTTTTCCTGGTTGAGCCCCCCACCATCACTCCCTGAAAGGCTACTGCCGCGTACCCTTACTTTGACGGGTTCTAGTGTAGTATAACAACCCCGGGTTCGATCGAAAAAATAATATAAATGTAGTTGTGGCCAAAAATATGTGATCGTCATAAGGAATACCTACGTTATATACATCAATTTTTTATTGACCGGAAGTCGCTGGCTACTAACTTTAAAGAGGGGAAGTATGGTTTAATTTTATAAAACAAAAGCGGAGTAGATACACCTAACTTTATTATTTACGTACAACAGTCTTCAAATTAAACATGTGACAAATAGAAAGAACAACAAAATCATTAACAACCATTTAACATAAAATGAGAGTGCCAGGCTCATCTAGAGCTCCTGTGGGGAAAAAATATAAATATAAAACAATCGATAACAAAAGGCATACATTAAGATCCTTTGCTAATGATAAATAATGCCCGACTCATTTAATGTGTCACTAAATGTCGCCTCACTCGAATTTGACATACACACTTCCAAGTAAAACTGAAGGAGTTATAATAATAACAACAACAACAATAATAACAACAATAAATAATAATAACAACAATAATAAGTAAGGTACTGGAGTCCCATGCGGGAGGCAATCCAGCTATGAGTTGAAATTTCGGAAGATCTGTTTTAGCAATTGTTTTTAATTATTCTTTTTACAGATTCATTCCTCACGGGCAAAAATGTTAGTAAATTCAACAGGGCTCTTATATGCGTATGACATAAAGTGAGCACAAGAAAAGCTTTATTACTTATGTGTTTTTCGAAAAATGTAATCATGATAAAACAAGTTAGAGTGAAACAAAGGAGTTGTTATTGCAATATCTGGGCAGTCACGACAATATACATATTTTAACATGTAATAAATAATGAGCAATCGTTAATAATAATTGCAACAATTTTACCTTAGAAAAATATATGCCCTTGAACATAAAGCAATGAAGGCTAAACATATACAGAATTATTATCATGAAACGTCTATAATCATCACAATCATAAGATTACATAGAACAATTAACAACAAAGTACTTAGAGAATAATTACCTGCTAACTAATACCGGTTAAACACTTTTAATTTTTCACTACTTATATATTTTCACCGTGCACCGATCGGCTTACTTTTCACTCTCCACTGTTCTCACCTCAACTATCTAGGCTTCCTTCCAGAATTCCCCACCTAAGCGTTTGTTTTTGCGCTCCTTTCTACCAACTGTCAATATTACGTTTTCATTATTGTACAACACCCACGTAACAGGTGACGTCGAAGTTGATATGATAAGTACACTAGATTGATCAATTATGGGCAAATTCAATTAAAATTAACAGGGCATAAAGTTTAAACCTTCATTTACAAAATGTTAAAATTTCAGATCTGTTTATAACAAATTGCTCTGATTTAAAAAAAAATTGCTAACTCCGGACCTATTGGTCGTAGAAACTTTTTTTTCAATCTGTAGTTTTTTTACGAGCTTTTGAATGGTGTATATAACTTCTTTCAAAAGTTAAAAAACCTCGGAGTTATTTTATTTGTCTATTAGGGAAAAAAGTGTCTTCTATTTGGTAACAATTATATACAACTAAATTTGAAAAAAATATATTTTTTTTAACTAGAGGATACTTGGTGTCCATTTGAAGAAAATGAGTTTAAAAAGAATGTTTTAGCCATAACCCTACCCCCGGAATAGTCCTTTGAAAATGGACCTTTTTGCAAAAATGGGATAAATAAATAGAATTTTGCAAAAACCATTTGACCGATCGATCGAGCCCATCTTTTACAAATCTCTTTAGGATATAAAAACTCTCATTTTGGGAAAGTTGGGTAAGATTTTATTAATTATTTAAAAAGTTATTAATAATTAAAAAAGCACTTTTTTGCTAAGATTAATAGTTTTTTTACAATAACACGAAGAACGAAAAATGACGAATTTTTGACATATTTGTTGATAAAAAAACAATGACGCTATACTTTTTTCATGACCCATTTGATGAGACGCCTTTTGTATTATCATTCCCAAGACTTTCCAACAATAATCACGCCCAGTGATTAATAAATTTCAAAATGTTTCCTTTCCTGGTCTACCTGTATTACTTCTTACCATGATTACCCACAACATCCGACAATCTAATTCTCTAATCTTTCTCTGATATTTGCAGATTCATATGTTCAATATTTAACTTGTTTACTTGAATAGTATGAAAAGTGTCGCATTTAAACAGCTTTCTTGTTTCAATCCTTTTGTATAAATTAACATTGTTTCTATAGATATTCTGTATTTCTATCACTGTTTTGACATTTTCACCTTTTCTATTTGAATTTTTTGAAACTCGCGGCTAATTACATCAAAAGCTTTTCCTAAATTAATAAATACCAAAACTATTTTTTTCTTTCAAGTACTTCAAAAGCTAATAATTCCCACCCTATGGAAAAAATCTACCGGCGTTCACGATAACAAAAGAAATCGTTACATGATAGCAATCGGCATATTATTTTCAGTACGTGACTAAAATTTCCAGGAAGCGCTTCCGAAATATTCGGAAGAAGAATCACGTTCTCATATCTGCATTAAATAACTCAAAGATAAAGTCATCGTTTTCTAGTAAAATTTGAGAAGATCCATTTATTAATTTTAGTCCCTATAACTTATTTCAGTCGAGCTAAGTGTTCTGCCTCTTCCAATTGTATTTATGTGTTATAATTCAATCGTTATTCATAAAGATGTCTCCATTTCTCAACCCATTTCCTCTAATCTTAAGTTATGGAATTATTCAGCGCCACATCAATCAAGTATAATATCAATCAAAAGCGGGTCAAGAAAATTTATTCCACTCGATCCAACACTTCCATCTCGTCACGGAATATAATTAAATTGATAACAATAAAGTATATATAGGAAGTCTATAAAAAATTAACAGCATTCTTCAAGACATAGTTATTTATGTACGTTTGTCTTAAATATCAGGGTAATATTCTATTCTAAAACTAAAAGTCAAAACAAATAATTGTATTTTGTTAAAAATATTTGCAAAAATAATTGTTTAGGAGAAAATATTGCTATATAAAAAAAAACAGAGGTAATAATAGGGCCGTTTTAATAAGCTCCATACATGCGCTACTCGTGTATTCGGAAAATTTGACGCATGTATAGTTGAAATGTTGATATGTATTCGAAATATTTGGATGAACAGGAATGATTTCGTTTGGGGTCTGTATCACACACATCAAAGGAATCGAATAATTTAATGAAACAGATTCAAGTTATACTTCTGAATTGTATGGGAAAACACATTCAATTCTTATTATTAGAAGCAGGTACTTAAACATTTACCTTAGAACTGTCCGAGAATAGATGTCTCAATTTTTATAAACCATTCAGATGATTATGAGAAATATATGAAATTAGATACACATATGTTCACTACATTTTTAAGAAATTTGCATATACAGAAGTATGTAAAATAAAGACTAAGATTCTTTGAGTCGAAGTAAGTCAATTTAGACCAATTTAACTATACATATGGGATATGGGACGATCCATGTCAACCGGATCAGTGTTAGGAGCATAATTTGGAGTTATAAAAAATCGACCAAGACCTCATTTTAAAGCTTAGAGCGTCTACTTTCAAATGCTGAGTGCGCCTTTGCAAAATCCAGTATGGCGGCTCCAATATGGCACCTGAAAGCTCCCAATTTCTGAGAAAAAAATTTAAAAACATACACAAAGAAATTTTGTCCACATTTGAAGTGCTACATACAGGGTGATTAAAAAATGGCGACAAAAAAATAAAACCTCGATTCTTCGTTAAAAAGATACAGGGTGTTAAACTTCAAAAATTGAAATTGAGCACATATATTTATGTAAACTTTGTCCAAAATGTAAGGTCTTTTCCTAAAATTTACGTGCTCCAGTGGCGGAGATACAGAGTATCAGTGGCATATTTTTCTAAATAAAATAGTACGCCACTGCTTTACGGTATTTATGATATTTTCGGATTCGTCTTTCAATTTTCTACAAATTATTACTCTTATGTTTTTCGAAAAAAACCTTTTTGTCTTTTTATCGTTATGACTTTCAAATGAAATTCTATTTTTATATTTGACAGAGCAAATTCTACGTGTAAAAATAAGAAAAAACATTTATATGAACGTGCTTGTTAAAGATACCACTGGGAACAATATTTAAACGGCCATAGAACTCTTAGGAAACATTTTAGGAGTTATGTTCATATAAACTTTTTTTCACATTTTTATCGCTCCTTCAAATATCTACACGAAGTCTTGAACACTCTATATTTTAGCACATTCCATCCGAAGATAAGTCCTTTATAATCGAAATCCACAAACACACACACCTTTTTTTCAAACCTGTCAACGTTTGAATTATATTTAGCCTTCATTACATTACGACTAATTCACTATAAAAGTATTGTAAAGATAATAGAATAATACTTTTCATCATACAAGAGAAAGTCATAATATAACTTCTGCCTTCATCAAAACCAGACAAAAAAATTGAATTATTAGGCAGAATTTACACAAAGTGATTTTCATTTGTGTGATAGAAACGTATTATTATAATATCTTTACTGATATAATATTTTTTACAGTGAAATGGCCTTGTTAAGGCTAAATATACAGGGTGTGTCATTTAACCCCGCTGCCAATATCTCCGAAATGAAGAAATTTATTTTAGTTTTGGAAACTGCGGTTGTTAGATCCTTCGAATAGCTTCAAATTGCAGTTAGAATTGTTAGTTCAAATCTTCCTGTGTTGTTGGCGTGGCATTGCTAACAAATTTTTTGATTCCTGGAACGTGAAAATGCGTCTGAGAGACCGTTAAATTTTTAGTAATTTTTGTAATATAAGTAAAGTTTTTCATAATATCTACTTGTTTTCGAGATATGTCTTATATAGGTATACAATGTATGATGTAACAGGAAAATCTATTATTTTATTCAAATCACACTGAGACGAAAAATAATATTCTTTTAAAATATTGTTATAATTGTTTTTTTCACACCACATACTAACTAACAAACAATACATTATAAAAAAAAATAAATGATTTATGTTTTTTTATAATTTATTGTTTGTTGGTTAGTATGCGGTGTAAATAAAGCCATTATAACAATATTTAAAAAAAATAATTTGTCTTAGTGTGACTTAAATAAAATAATTTTTTCGTTCATACATTGCACATTGAAAAACTTTATATTACAAAAATTACTTAAAACTTAACGATATTTCAGATGGACCGCATTTCCACTTTCCAGGGATCAAACAATTTTTTTGGTATCGCCACGCCGCCGTCTGTACATAAAGATTTGAACTAATAATTCTAACTGCAATTTGAAGCTATTCGAGGGACCTAACAACCCCAGTTTCCGGAACTAAAATAATTTTTCATTTCGCAGATATTGGCACACCCCGTATAGTAGAAACGTCGGCATATTTTGCAAAAAAGCGGTTCGTTTTAAATATCCTCATAAACCCACATAATTTAAAAAACATTCGCGGTACATTCGATACAGTGCCAGATTTAGTACCAGCGAAATTCCCATTCAAAATGTGGCGGTGCTAAGTGAAATATTTTTACACAAAACAATAGAAATACGAAGTAGGTGTTTGTTAAATATGTTAAGACAGCTCTAGATAATGCAGTCACTCGACAAACATTCATCAGACAAATATGAACAAACACTTGCAGTTTATTTGACCAAAAATGTACAGTGCCAAGTTGTATTTATACGCATACTCGATATGAGAACATGACATCTCAAATTCCTAAACGATCTACACCCGACTGTCTGCATGTCAACCACTTGTGTACATTTTCCATTTTTTTTTACAAAAGCTGAGAGCAGTACATGATAAAATTTGCTTGAATTGTTAATGGTGGTGTTCGTACATCCGAGCAGATTCGTTTCCTTTAAAGTTTTTTTTATTTACAATTCCTTAAGCGAGCCAAAACATACCGAATAATATTCATTTGTTGAATAGTATAACTGGTCTGCCATTTGTATAGTTTTGACGAACATTTGGTAAGTGAAGAAATGTTTTCGAATATATTGATATGCAGCATCCACACGATACGGCATTTGTTTACGTTTGACACGTATGTGCAAATCTACACACTTATTATCTTTCTCACATTGCACTTGTTTACATTTTGCAAATATCGAACAAGTGACTGTATCATTTAGAGACATATTTTTTAAATGAACGAAATGAGAAAAGCCCTGTTCAGCATGTCTTTCCATTCGGAGCAAATGCAACTTGTACTTTTAATTCCAGAGTTTGAATTAAATCAGACTCGATTAGATGGCAAGTAAAATCAAGAATGTCTAAGGAAAGAGCAATGAAATGAATTCAATAACCGTCGCGAACCGAATAACTTCCCTTAATATTCCAAGAACAATTACGATGCCGATAAATCGAAAAGAGTACAGCAAAAGACTTGATGGCTGCATGTAATTAAACTATCAAATTCCATTGCAGGTTCGGGTCGTGTAGCTGCCAGGAATTTCTAATGGGGAGTCGTTCGGCAACCTAATATTTTATGTGGAGAGGACACATGTAATCTGGGGGCTGTCTAGCCCGGCGTGGCCTGATTGCACCCGACTTGCAGTTTTTAATCCTCTCGAGGAACGATACGGGCTGAACTGCACACAGGCCACTTTTTGCAGCTAACTGAATTATGGAAGGACAGTTCTTTGCATCAAAAACATTAACTTAGTAAATCAAGGCATGGTAAGTTGTGTGTTTGTGTTTTTCCAAGAAGCTAATGATGCTTTGAGTGCCATTTAAAATAATAAAAATTAAAATAAAAATTGAACTACTCAGTTCAACTATTCTATACAACTATTATAGTTCTATTGAACTATACAAGATCAAATGTGTGTAATTTCTGTCTATGTCACACCACTACAATCATAATATTTAACTATCAAAGGTTAACTTCTGTATCTTACAACAATTATAAAACAATTTTGTGCATATCAGAACCAAATTTTGATTTTTTCCTTTTGTTGAAGATTTCTTGGAAAAATCGCCAGTATTTCAAAGTATCTCTAGTCATTACTGGACAATGAAAAATAACTGTTAGAAAATATTCATTTTTGTACTGAAAGAAAATATGCAATTTTATAAATAGATGCTACTGAACTTCTTTAAAGCGGAATTCTTAAAAATAAAAGTTATGTATTTTAACAATTTATTTATTTAAAAATACAATAAATAATAAGTTTCAATTACAGGATAAGGTAAAAAAGAAAACTGAAACAAATTTAAAAAATTAGAAAGATTAAATATAAGTATACAAACACTACAAAGTACTATAGGATAAAATAACAAAACAGTAAAAAATAAAAAACATAAAGAATAGATCATATAAAAAAGATTTGGATAACTGGTAAACAAATATTTTTTTTAAATAATTTTTATAGTGAATAAATATGTCGAGCCGATCTTCATACTTTTGATAATTAGTATATTACTAGATTTGTACGAGGTATGGATAATTTTTAATTATTCAGATTAATACATAATAAAATATACAGGGTGATTCACTTATCCAAAAAAAATTGGGAATAGATGCGGCATGAGAAATGGAGTCAATATTGTAAAAAAAAATTTGTAAAATCCTTATAGTTTCTGAGAAAAAGATTATTGAAGTTATAGTACATTAAACCACTACATAGCTGGACAACTGTAGTCTCTAGCGTCATTCGCAATACGCGTGGAGAGCCATGTGACTCCTAATACTGAAATCCGTCGTTGCGGTAGTTTTTACCTGTTATCTGTGGTATTTACATCAGTTTTTTAGTAGTTAGTGTCAAAAATGGCTTGCGTGTATAGCAACTCAGAGTTGATGGATATCGTTTTAATTTATGGTGAAGCAAGACAACATTTGTATTATGGTGAAGTATTTGTGTTATGGTGAAGCAAGACATCATTTGTGTTAGTTCGTAGAAAGTGAGTAAGACGGACCCAAATGTGTTTACACGTGAGTGGATAAAATTTTGAACAATTGCTGTTGCAGCATCGGGTATGTCAAATGATTTTATTATTTAAAAACACAAATTAATTTTATTAATAATTAATAAAGGCAAAAGCATTTGAATTTGCCGATATAAAATAGGTGCGATAAAATTCTATTTACATATTTCTTTCCTTGCGAAAGTTTTTGTCCGTTTTTATCACGCCGCCATACCAGTCGCATTGTGCGACGTCAGGTTTTACAGTAGACCAGTCTCCAGTGCCGTGCAGAAGTGTATTTTTAAATCATTTTCGAACTGCCCTTTTTGATTTTTTCTTTACAAAATTATATTTGTAAGGGTCCCCTGTACATCCAGAATTTTTTTTTTTGATAAGTTCTGAATCACCCTGTATAATGATACCTAATTAATATTCAAACATCAACTCTTCAGGATTATCTTGTAATTTAGTACAATCCATCGAAGATTTAACTTTCATGAACAACCAACGACAGCCTGTAAAGAAATTGGTGTGAGTGAAATCCATTAATTGAATTTATTGAGTACATTTTCACTCGATATTGAGCATTTTGATCATTTTACTCCTTTGTGGTAATATTCGAACTAATTGTAAGTGGATACTTTCACTTAAATATAAGTAACCTACCCGTTAAATAAATTATACAGATAAACTACAGCTAAATCGGAGTAAATGTCCTCATTATTGAGTGACTGCACCCCATTCTATAGTTGTCGTGCGTTGTCTTTGTCTATTCCCATCATCCCCAGTAGGTTAGCTTGTGGTGTGATGTATGGCATGTAGTGCTGGGCAAGTGTTCGTCAATCCGGTTATTTTGGTGAAAATCATGTTTAAATGCAGTGGTTTGATTACAATAATTAAAAACAATATATTGAGTCTGGATTAATATTTGGTTAAATAAACAGATAGTTAAATTGTTACCTATACTTACGTGCTTCCTTTAATCGAGACCTAAAACAGTGTCTCTAAAACAGATCTATATAGAAACCACTGTAGCATTTTAGTAGTTTATGACTTTAATACAATGATATTTAAATTAAAATTTAAAGAGAACATAAAGTGGTACAAAACCACTCCAGATGTTAATGAAATGGAAGCAGCAGTGGGAGCGCCGCACAGTGGGGATTTTTGTATGGAGGTGAGGAAAAAAAGTTTTTTTTTAAATATAGTAATTTAATGACTGCTGTAATCTTATTTATATAGTAGAACATAAAATAATTCAGATTAAAAAAATATATATATTTGGAGGTGAAAAGCAAAGGGGTACAAGTATTAAAACTAAAAAAATTTAGTTATATGCAGGAATCAACACTTAATACCAATATCTATTACTCTATAGGTATATATTAGAAACCAAAAATATTATGTATGAAAATGCGTGTCAGGTTGCAGCACCCAGCGCTCCCCACCCTTCCGAATTTACGAACTCGAACGAAGCTAATTCCCAATGTAGCGTTCCGTTATAAATGCAACTAATTAAAAAGGAGCACCTAGGAGCACTTGAAATCAATTTAAAATGTAAGAGCTGGTATTAGACAATGTGTTGGTAGTGGTTTCCAACTGGAGGCAAATGGAGCTAAAATTAGAGGTCCAAGTGTTTGGAGAAATAGGGCTTTTTATTCTATGTTCATAAAAATATTTTTAAACAAAAAAATAAAAGTGTCTGCAGTTTTAAATTTTTCAATTTTAGCTTATTGAAATATCCTATTTTAAATAAAAAACAAAAATAAAAGATATTCGTCTTGAAATTCTTAGGTTAAATTTCAGTCAGTTCAGTAATGAGTTTGAAACGGTTTAAAAAAACTAGTAGTCAGATCAAAGTAATTCTTTTTTATTTGATTGTAACAGTTATTTCGAAATTTAAAAATACCATTGCATATTGCGTTAATAGTATATTGAATTTATGACTTTTTTCCGCGAAATCCCCACTGTGCGCCGCCCCCTTTGGAAATTTTCATAGTACAAAATTATTCAATAATAGTCAAATTTTAATCATGTTACAGAAAAAGTCAACTGTTAATTGGTTTTACATACTCGGAATAGAGTAAAGACTTGATAGTTCGGAGAAACTCGGATTTGAGTAAAATTCTGCAATTTCCGCAATAGTTTCACTTCATAAAATTTTAGTTGTACTCAATACTAATAGAGTGAAAATTTCACTCATCGGGTGTGGACATTGAGACATTATTGAGTAAAATTGAATGAATTTGAGTGATTTTTTTACAGTGTAGGCATCAAGGTATTTAGTTAGGTCATTAATAAAAGTAACAAACAACTGTAGCCTTAGAATTGGCTCTTGGGGAATTCCTGAATATTGATAAAATTTATCTGATTGAAAGCCACGATACTACATTACAAATTGGTTTGATGAATTTGTTGACTTTATATCCTTCAACGTTCTGTTTCTATAAAGAACGAAGTTTTGGAAATTTTGTTATAATAAACCCAATTATTCGTAGGTAATCGATTTACTTTACCAATTTCGAGTAAAAATACCTTTTTTATGCAAAAAAATATATAAATTAATTTTTATGGAAATGATTCTTGGAAAAAGTAGAGAATAATAATAATTTGGGGGATGAAAAAATTAAACCATCCCGCTAACATGACTCCAGCGGGAGATTTTTTTTCATTTTACAACTAAATTTAATGGTAGAATGCACTTAAAAGGTCCTGAACATTTCAATTTGATATTCCAAATAATTTAAAAGTTATAACCGAAAAACTGGTTTTCACCCCTTCCTAATTTTCTAATTCAAAGTAGCTTTAATTTTCAAAATTCTATCTTCTCTTAAAATATTTGTATTGCATTTTGAATCACCTCGTATTGCGCATTTTTATCCATTTTAACACCACCTACATCATAAAATAAAACAAGGAGTTTTTTTAAATACGTGGGCAACTCTGAACTTTTATATTTGAGCACGCCAGATTAGCGCGTAAAGTAAACAATATATTCATCAAATTAAAAGCCGGAAACGAAATTACGGAGGTAGTGAAAAATAAGGATATGTGTTTCAGTATCAACAAAACCGTTATTGCTGGATGTAGTCGCTGGTTTTTATCTTCAAAATTAATACTTGTTTAACATTCACGTGCACGAACCTGTATCGTGGTTCGTTCTTTTTAAGCTCAAGGCACGTACGTACATGCGGAACTCGATTGAGAAAAAAAGACAAAGCATGAGGTCCGCGTGGGGAGCTTTTATTAAGATATACAAGCTGCCCCGTCCGATGGCTGCAGCAGCGACCTTTTGTCGTATCAATGACCTGCGAGTAAAGGGTTAAACTTGTCATAAAGTGAAGATTTCGTACGCAATTCTCGGGTGTCTGTTCTTATGGTCTTGTAAGAGCATATTTACAAATAAAAAAGTATACCGGGTAGGAAAGTACCGACGGTCTATCTGAAGTTACGTGAGAGCGATAAAGTAAGCCATAGAAATCCATGTGATAGACAAGGATGGGCATAGTGAAGGCGTCTAATTGTCACCGCCCATTTCGCCCTTCCACAAATAAGAAGTGGATCTTATTTGTGGAAGGGCGAAACGGGAGGTGGCTATGAGTCGCCGTCATTATAGCCATTCTTCTCTATCGCATGGATTTATATGGCTTACTTTATCGCTCTCACGTAACTTCAGATAGACCATCGGTACTTTCCTACCCGGTATCTATATGGTAAAGTTAAGAAAATAATTGTATCGGTAAGCGAAAACGACTACTAATAATAAAAACTCTAAAACTAAAATATGACTGTTATATTCCTACATACACAGTGTCCCATTTAAAAAGGATTCTTCCATAATCTGGTACCTACTATCAATTATTATACTGTCGGATTACGGTTCTTGTTTAATTTTTCCGTACCTTTATTCAACAGTGTTTTTTAGCGGTAATGTTTTTTGGCTACTCTTGGGTTTGTACTACCGCACCGTCCTTACAGGCTTTGCCTTGCCTGAGCACTGGTTTAAGAGTACCTTGATTTTCAACCTTCTTGAAGCTTGACTGTATCCCGTTATATCATCGCTTCAAGCTCATAAACTCCTAGACGGTTCGGCAACTAGATATGAGATCTATGCCGGGAGAAATATGTTCGAAGAGATTGAATTTTTTTTTAATGTTTTGAAATTGTGAATATTTTAATTTATAGATTAAAATAGAATACCAATAAATGATTTAACGATGTGCAAACTGCTTTATATAATGCAAATAGTAATAAATAACAAGTACTGACCAAAGTACGAGAGTTGACATGAGACCCAGCACAGATCTCCGCTTTAGATTTTTTGCACATTTTGTACATGTACTACGAGTACTAACCAAGTATCCGTTTCTGGTTAATGATGATTGTGAAGTACCAAAGTTGACGATCCTGTTACGATTGCACCACGGAGGTTCTGCAACGGTCTCCGCCTTAAATTTTTGGACATTTTTGCTCTCCGGATTTTGCTCATCTTTGAAATCTGTTCGACTAGTGTTGGTTGTGGATTTGTGTGATGGCGCAGTTTTATGTTGTGGTTTTCCTAGTTAGAGTTTACGAAATTTAAAACTGAGATTATTCCTTCTTTCTGAGAGAATCTTCAGCCATTTGATGCTCGCAAAGAGAAATGAGGGTATTCGAAAATGTGAACATCGTTTCCAGATAAAAAATTGGGTTTCTTTTATTCTTTTTTACTTTTATAACGAACTCTTTTGTCATCGAACAATCTATGCATCTTTCTCTTTTCTCTGTTTTTGACTTGTTTATCCTTTTGCCGTAGTCTTCGAGATTCTCTGGAAAGTAGTCTAGTAAATGCAATTTCAAGTTCAAAGTTTTCCAACAATTCTCCAACTAAATGTTGGTAATCCTTACTCTTCTGAGTCCCCAAGAAATTATGAGTGGCTTTCTTGATACCTAGCCATGCTGCTCTTTCAGTATCATTCATTTTTGTAATAATGTTTCGTCTCTGAATACGGATTTGAGAACAATCGAAAATACCTTATTTCAGTTTAACTTCCCTTATTTTAGAAACTTGTCTCCTAAATATCTAAACCAGTCGCCAACTTTGTCCAAAGGTTTAACGAACTATTTCGTGAGACTAATATTAACATGGAGAGTTGGAAACAAAATATTTGAAGGTACAACTAAGGGTTTGCAGATGATGTTTTTCAACCTTAGATGGCCATACTACATGTTAATAGTGATTCTTTCTGTCCCTAATATCCCAAAGATATAAGAAACAGGGATGAAAGAAGAAGTTGACCTTCCTCTTCTCCATATTATATATTTTCCATATTTTCTGTATTAAGAGCGGTTTTTTGCGATTTAAGAAAAATAAAGAGTAATAGGGCAATTCCGGCCCTGGATTCGGATTTAGTGCGTCAAAAAATATATGTTATTATGTTGTTGTGGACGCCTTTATTTTTTTTATATGTTGTTGTTATTATGATATTGTTATGAGATTCTCTCAGCGTGTGGGTTCCTTTTTTATCTCTATTTTTATTTTGATTAAAATTTTATATGTTGATTTGTTACTCTCATTTCTCTAAATGAAATGTATGTTTAAGTTACACAATATCGATATATTACATGATTTTACTGGTCATGGGATTGTTTACAATTTACAAATGTATACTAAATTAATTAAACAAGAAATTTCCCCCCTAAATTCTACTGTTACAGTGCATAATATTTTTTTTATACTGTAAGTAGTTCAGTTGATTAACAATGGAATTGTGCATTAATTACACATAAATGCAGTGAAAATTTTTAATGTAGAAATTTATATAGCGCTTTAGTTGTAAAATTTGCAAATTTGTTTAGCTAATCGTCGACATTTACGAACGTAGATTTGTTGCTGGTTATTTAATTTGCATGTAACCTCGCCGCACTGTAAATTCTCCTTCACGTAGTCGCGCTGTTCTGACGTTCCTCGTTGAAATGACGTCTTACCACTGAGATTGCCGAATATTCCTTGTAGGTTTCTTTTACAAAAATTCCTCCAGATGAAACTGCACTGCACTATTTTTTTTTATAGATTTCACTTAACACTTTTTATTTATGCTCGTTAACCTAATTTCAATTTGTTGTTTTAAAATAACTTGTGTTGATGTTGCTGAATGACGTTTCGAACTTTTGTCACTTCTACTAATGTGACTTTCAGACTTCTGACAACTGTATCTATTCACGACAATTCACCACCAAGATGGCTTGATAAATATACTGTTTTCACTAACTTGTTGATTTTAATTGATAGCAATTGTTTTTTCTATGAGCAAATTAGCGATGTTACTGCTACAGGTAAACATGGAAGACTGGCTACCTCGAGCCCGGAGATTACTTTTAATAAACGTGGAAAACAAGTGCAAATCACTATGGCAACAATAACCAACATTTTTGAAATTTTATTTATGCAAATACTGATTTTTGTACTGAATTATTATGCACGAAATTTACATTTTCAGCTTCCTTGCATTTTTTTGCATCTTTGACACCAATTGCACGTTTCTAGGTTAAGTTAAAAGTTATGCCAAAATTTTACTTATATTAACAAATTTCAACTAAATTTTGATAAATAGATTAATTCTCAGCATGTCTGTCATTTCACTGTCTTTAGTACAATCTTTTTAACACCTTTCATACAGTCTTTACTCGTTTTTTCAGATGTACACGAAAGAAACTTTCAAATTGCTCCGATCCGTCAAATATTATAAAGTCTGCACAACAATTTGAACTTTGGTTGGAATTTAAACACAGTTTATGACGTTATGAGGGTCTACATTCTGCACATATGATTTTGCAGTCCTGATACACTTTTACAATTAAAAATTTACAAATTCTAACGGAACAACAAATGCCAACATATGATACATAAAAGTTTTCACAGATGCATTGTTTTAATTCCACACATACATTCTGGTTACAGGTATACTATGCTTTGTTTACATACCAGCTTTATTGCATGATTCAATATTACATGTGAAAAACCTTCGCCATCCGTCGATACATCGGTCTAATCTTTCGAATAGATCACCGTTCTTGTGGGACGGTGTATTAAACAAAAATATTACGTTTCGTTTGTACTGCAAATGATTAGTTGCGTTCCTGCTATTTTTTTAATTCACATTATACAGGGTGTTTCAGAAAAACCTCCCTTAAATGCGGGGGGTGAAAATGCGCCAAAAAAATAAGAATGTCTTATGAACTATATGTCTATCTCCTCTTGTTTTCGAGATACAGAGCGACAAAATAAATTTTTTATATAGAATTTTTACGAAAATTTCCAAACGGTGCGAAATATTTTTATGAAATTTGGTATTCCTGGGTTTTTAAGGTTGCCAAATACGCTGCTCTAATTATTTTTTGTATATTTCGTAGAGGGCGTTAGTTATGCTACATACAATTTTATTTTCTAAAAATAATGTACTCTTGTTAGAACTTCCTAATATGGAGGGTTTTCGAGAAAAAGGCTTTTAATTGAACTCTTACAATATTACGGTGTATAAAATAAGTGACTTTTCTCAAATTAGGCTTATGTCAAAACTTATTGATGAATGTCTCTTAAACAACGCATACAGTCTTAGTAATATTTTAAACTATTATTAACTTTATATCAAAATTTTAGTGACTAATTAGTCATTACTAACTACAGTCACTTTTTTTCGCACCGTTGGAAAACTTTCGTAAAAATTCTATTCAAAAATTTTTTTATGTCGCTCTGTATCTCGAAAACAAGATGAGATAGACATTATAGTTCATAAGACAAAAAATTCTTATTTTTTTTGTCATATTATCACCCTATGTATTTACGGGAGGTCTTTCTGAAACACCCTGTATAGTAAAGAAAATATAGTGTTCTTTTAGAAAGTTGTTCTCGATTTACTCTGCATTAACGTACATTAATTTCCTAGTTTACTACCACAATGATTAAGCTACTATTGTATCGGTATATTTAGGGAGAACGTAGGGAGCTGTCATGTGTCTTTCGGTGACCTAATTTCTAATTCCCTTTCTTCATTGTAGTTGACAACTTTATGCGACTAAAGAGCAAATTGCGCTTTACTGCTTAATCGTATTCGCATGCTTAGCCCATTCACAAAAGCTGGTCGCCTTAGGGAGAACAGTCCCCCAGTTATTTCCAAGAATATATATTTTCTCTTAATGTATAACATACAGGGTGTCTCTGAAATGCATGTATCTTAGATTCTTGATTATTTCTAATGCATAAGACGTAAATTTATTTGCTAGGCTTCATGTGACGGACGTTTGTTGTGACTAAACAGTATAGATTATCAAAATTTTGAGAGAGAATTTATTTAAAAAAGTTTTAGCTGACACCAAAAATTGTGATAATCAGATTCGCAAAAAATATATGAATATTTTTTTAACTGGGGTATCCAGTTTAAGACATTTGATCAATTTCATCAGGAAAAGCCTTTTACCAATACCTGTATTTTCACAGACCAAATTTCATTTCAATCGTTTAACGCTTTTAACAGATTATTGATATTTTTTTCAAAAACTTTGGCGCTCCTAGCGCCCTTACGGTCATATTTGCATATACGTAAATTAGTGTAAATCGTCATAGTTTGACCTTAAGAATCTAGGGTGGCTCGCTGGTACATGCATTTCAGGGACACTCTGTATATGTACAGTACATGTAATTTTTTTTTTATTTTAAGAATTTTGAATAAAATGTTTTTCAAGTTCAAACCGGACAGATTTTTACTGTCGTTTTTCGTTTGTCTGTTATGGGCTCGAGACGCGAACTTTGGGACACCCTGTACATCATATTCAACTGAGTATTCATGGACTGAACGTTTTTTCTGTATTTATGACCAGCTCTGCCACTGATTGGATTTTGTTCAAATTTGTAACAGTTGAAATTGAGTAAATAACATTTTATGTGGTATAACGTACAGGCATTTTCAGTTTAGATGTGTCGCGTTACAGTATTTCACGGCATAGCGTTCTCCGCGGGGATGAAGCGTCCCAATTTTCTAAAATCCTTTGCCAAACCATAAATCATGTAACCGCGGTATTTTCAGTCATGCGGAGCACCTTATCTGCCCAAAATTAAAAAATATAAATTCCTACCATCTGCCTTACTCATTAATTATGAAAGATAATTATTTTTTTCATCAACCGACTTGAAAGAAGGATTCAGGCTTATTATAAAAAAGAAATACAAGGGGAACTAATTTAAATATTCAAAAGTTTTTTCGTATAAGAATTTTTTTATACCTACATTTTACATTGAAAATTAGTGCCTAATTTATTTTTTCGTGGCTATCTGCAACAATATAAAATATTTCTTTTAACAGTAATTGTATTGGTTTATTCTGGAAAACATCAACTGAAATAAGAGAGGCTACAATGAATGGAGGATAAAGAAAACCTTATTTCAACTAAAGGTAAAATATAAAAAATGTTTATGAAATAAGATCTCTTGTGTAAGAGACAAAAAATGTTGGTGTTGAAAAATAACCTATTGAGATTCAGCTCTGCCAGTTAGCATTAGAATTATAGAAAAGTCTTAATCCCCAGTAAAAAGTAATTTCTGTGCGAGATACCATAAAATGTTATTAAGAATGTTTGTCAGAATGAAAAGTTGAGTACTTGTGCAATATTTTAATGTTCTGAACCTTCATTTGAAATTCTGGTTAAATTTAGATTTTCCTCATGTTAGGCATAGAACATTAAAATTCTGCACACTTATTTTTTCTTTATCAGAAACTTTACTTAATAACGCTTTGTCGTATCTTACACAAAAGGATACTTTATTATAGTAAAAAAAAGATAATCCTACCAAAGAAGAATCGTTTGTCGAAATTCATCGAAATCGTTTGTCATTCATATTTACGATTTAGGATTTCTTTAGTTTCCAAAGACCCGCTAGTGCAAATATTAGAATAGCCAGTACTGGAAAGCTGCGAAAAAATACAGATGTATTGAAAAATACTTCAGAGCATAGGTAAATACGACACATTACTTTTACGAGTCACTGAATACGTAAAAACTACTTCAAAACAAACAAAATACCTCAAAAAACAAAACAAAATGCTTAAAAATAGCCTTGGAATATATAAATAATTTTAGGATGCATCAAAATAGCTTCAAAATTCATTAAAATGAACACAACAAGAGATGCCAAACCGGTTTTTTAAGCATAAAATTTGTTAACTCCACTGTGAATAGATCGACTCAAAAACATCAAACATACATAAAATGTCATCTATTTTGTTGCACAGAAAAATTTTAAATATTATGTAGAATAAGAATCCGAGTTTGCCTATTCCAAAAAAAACATCGCTAAATTCACGGGAAAAAACATAAAAAATGACCCGTTTTTCGACATATTTTTCCCTGTAACATTGAAAGTAAGCCCTAAATAAAAAAAGTAATTCGTTATTTTTTGCTTATTTGACAATTTTCTAGTCAAAATCGTTTTGATAAGTGCTACTGTTTCCGTGAAAAGTCATCTCTTATCGCGCATACACATTTTGAAACTCATGCTTCCCGCTCTGCCGAGAAATTCCAGTGATAAAAGATGACTTTTCTCGGAAACGGTAGGATTTATCAAGACGATTTTTTTTTTAATTTGATATAACAAAATGAGAGGAATATGAATAGGTCAAGAAAAATCAATAAAGTAAATAATTTTTGAAATAAATAATTGTTTATAGAGTAAAATGTTGAAAAATTTTTAAAGAATTCTAAAAATGGTTATAAACGTGAAAAAATAGGTATTTTTAGTATTGATCTTAATTCTTAACCTTAATTTAAACCCACGGTACGTGATAAACTTTTTGAAATTTTCTTAATTCCTGTCAATAGAAAACCACGCTATCGATCGCAAAATTTTTAGGGTAGAATTGACATATGTTTTACTATTTGTTCGCAAAGTTTCATCAATGTTTATAAATATTTATTTATTTTAAAAATTGCTCCAAATGTACATATGATTTTCTACTATTTTTCGCCCATTCCTAATGCAAAATTCAACTTTTTTTATTCGCAGTTATAGTAACTTTATAGAAAATCGTCAAATAAACAAAAAATAAAGAATGACTTTTTTTATTTAGGGCATACTTTCAATGTTACAGGGAAAAATATGTCGAAACACGAGTCATTTTTCGTTATTTTTTATGTTTGTTGTTCCCCTGAATTTAGCAATGGTTTTTTGGAATAGGAAAGCTCGGGATTCTACATAATATTTGAGATTTTTCTGTACGTCAAAATAGATTACTTCAAACACAAACGCCAAAGCCTACTTTTACTGCTCTACCGCCTGGTATATGACTACTACTCCATAAAGTGAACATTCTAAAACTGAAAGTGGTTTTTGTCAAATATTTTAAAGAGATAAATCTCTTTAGAGATGTTTATTGGAGAAGCTAGAATTAATTTTAAATTGTTTGTTTACCTATATTTACCTACTTTTGAATATTTAATATTCTGAGACACAATTCCACAATTTTGGTGGTTCTGGTTCTATAAAAATATATTGATGTACGGTTTTCACTAACATTCACATATGTTTATCATCTAAACAAATAGAGACGTATAATTCCATTTAAAATTTTCAAAAAAATGCGGAAAGCGCGTAAGTTTTTAAAAATCTGTCAACTAATGGTGACGATACAATCTAAAATAGTAAAAATTTGATTACGTAAAAAAATTTGATACTATTGTGACCAAATTTGTTAATTGTGATGGAGTCAAACTGAAGCTGCAGGTATATTTGCCTTTATCTAACGATTTATCTGAAAAAAATGTTTTATCCAAATGAGGCAAGTTACTCAGGATTATAATCTAAATGTTCAGACCACCTTATCTAGGTACATTTAAAAAAAGCGTTTTTGTAGTTGACTAGGCTTATTACATAATCTTGTCGCGAACTGTGGTACCTAAAAATAATTTTCAGCGATTTTTCTTGGCCACTTTTACCAGTTATTGATTCTCAATGTTCTACATACAACAGTTCCTGAATTACGACATCTTTTTCCATTTTGACAACCAAAACGCTTTCAAATTCTGCCTATTTTAACGATATGAAACAAGTTATCAGTAACATGAAAATCAACTTCTCCATAGGCTTTAGTTAGGGAAATATTCGTCGAAAACGGAACAGTCCTTACATAAATGAGCATATTAAGCGGAAGTTTTTTTCAAAGTAATTTGTCTACCTCTTAAATCCAGCTCCGCTAATATCTGGCTCTGCATCTGACTCGGCCAATAATGCGAGATACATTTTTCCGCCGAGTTAAACAAATAAAAAAGCAAAGCAATCGGTTTCTTGTTGAGAACATATCTGGGTAGTTACCGAAGATTGAGGTCGTTCCGACTGAAATGGAGTGTGTGCCGTCGCGATCGGGAAAAAGACGGTTACGGGATATGATTTATATCGGGCGATAAAGAAATACCTTCGGGTTGGTTATTTTTTTATCCGTGAAATGGGAGTTTCATGTAGTTTAATAATAGAATTTTTTGCCATAAATTTGGGACTTTGCCGAATTATAAAAGTAAAAACTGCCACGGCAGGTCGTACGTGATGAATACTAAAAAATAAGTGTGTTCGGGATCCTCTGAGGAACATGATGTGTGCCTTACAAGATCCCGACGCGAGTGCTCTAAAAATCCACATTTTCCTTCTATCAAAATTTTATGTTCCTATATAAACGTTAAAATATTTTCACATGTACTTAATTGTACGTTGTTGGAATAATTCGAAAACAGATATACGGAAATTCATCAAAATAATGCTACTGCATTATTAATTGAAGGTGAATTATGTCAAGCAAAACTACATTACCTTCCAAATAAGGAAAGATTACAGTATTTTAAGATATATGTAATCAGCAACAACAATCTTCAGTAGTCAACAATCTTCACCTTAAGATGTGTACCATTATTAATGAATATTCGGAATAGATGCATGAGAAATGGAGTCAATATCTTAAAAAAATGTTTTATAAAATCCTTATAGTTTCCGAGAAAAAAATTATTAAAGTTGTAGCACATTCAACCATTACATACTTGGACAACTGTAGTCTTTAGCGTCATTCGCAATACGCTGGAGAGTCACGTGGTCTCAGCGATTCCGAACATTGAAATCCGATTTTACAATCGCCGTTGCGTTATAGTGTGTACCTGTTATATGTGGTGTTTACAATAGTTTTTTAGTAGTTAGTGTCAAAAATGACTTGCGTGTATAGCAAGTCGGAGTTGATGGATATCGTTTTAATTTATGGTGAAGCAAGACAACATTTGTGTTAGTTCGTAGAAACTGAGTAAGACGGACCCAAATGTGTTTACAAGTCGGTGGATAAATTTTTACAGTTGTCGTAACATTAGGTATGTCAAATTATTTTATTATTTAAAACCACAAACTAATTTTATTAATTAATAATAACAATAACGGCAGAAGGAGTTGAATTTGCTGATATAAAATAGATGCTATAAAATTGTATTTATTTTTTTCGTTGCGAATGTTTTTGCCCGTCTTTATCACACTTTGCCGCCATGCCGGTCGCATTGGGCGAGGTCAAGTTTTACAGTGGACCAGTTTCCAGTGCCGTGCAGAAATGTATTTTTAAATCATTTTCGAACTGCCCTTTTCTATTTTTTCATTACAAAATTGTATTCGTAAGTCTCCTGTACATAAAAAAAATTTTTGGATAAATTCTGAATCACCCTGTATAAGAAATGGTATTATAAACTTGCAGATATTAAAGAAATAAAATAAGTCGAACGTGATCAAAATCTCCCTAAAAGAAATTTCTGCCTAATCTTAATCTAATTTCTAGTCAGTTGTTTAAAAACTAAAATCAGTTGCTCTTGATAAAAGTTATATTTTGGAATACATACATACCATTGAAGTTGATGTCTTGCTATTAATTGATACACAGATTGTCAAAATTGATAGAAAAAAATTAAATTATTTATGAAAATCCCACAAATTATACATCTTTGTGTGTTTCACATGGCTACTTGATTTTTTTTATTAAAATTATAATTATATTCAATATCTTGGTTATTTATTTATGAAAACCCCATAAATTATACATCGTTGTAAACAGAATTTTCCCTTTCTTCGAATGAGGCAAAAATTCAATATAGCGTTCATTAGAAAAATAGAAGTTAACTACAGCCCAGTACATATTTTAGCACATTTAATATCCTACTACACATTTTTATCCAAAAATTTTGAAAAGCAAGTGAAATACGACTAAAATAAGAAATAGCATAAAATCGGTTTCTGCACATTTTTGCCCGTTTAACTATTTCTATAACTCTTAAAATAAGAAAGATGTATAGAACAATTGAAAAGTTGTAATTCTGTATATATGATGTTTCAGCTTAGTGTATGGTATAGTCCTTCCAAAGTCAGTTGAATATGCAAAAAAAAAACGTCTGGTAATAAAATTTATTGAGTTCCATAGGCGTCCCTAAAAAATAATTTCTGCTAATGGTAAAAAATTATAATAATTTATATATAATGTGTATAAAATTTTTAATATAACATATATTATCGCATTATCTCGAGCGTAGGCGTAGCGGTTTGTTACTGTTCGTTGTAAACGAATCATTAATATTAGTGACACCAAGATTTAGGGATTTTTCGTTAGTCTTTCCGAAGTCAGTTGAACATGTAAAAAAACGCCTGGCAATAAAATTTAATAACTTTCATAGGCATCCCTAAATAAGTTTTCTACTAAAGGTAAAAATTTTTAATAACACAGGGTGATTCATTAACAATGGGAAAATCGGACACTGAAGATACTACACATGAAATGGTAACTATTGGCGCAAACATGCCTTATCCGAATGTTGATAGTTTCGGAAATACAGTGTTGAATCGTTTTTTGCTATTATTCTGAAAATATGTAGGTTAGGAACTTGAAAATTTGTAAACCTATATTTTTTTAAGCGAGAAATAAGATGCTTGTAGCAATTTCATCGTTGCTCACAGAGGGCGTCACATACGATCAATTTTACTGAAAATTTAGTCAATAACTTTTTACCCTGTATGTCTAACATGAGACTTGATTCAAAACCTGAAAGAGCAATCATTTTTCTATTAATTATGTACTCTTGTTTCATTTAATTAAAAGCGAAACAAACTAAGTGTTTCTTCATGTTATTACAATAATTAACAATAAAACAAATGAAATACGTAATAATGATTTAAAGTAATTGTTCGAAGAATCCTCTGTTGACACTGCTACACTTTACTCAACGTTTTCTGAAAGATCTTCGAGTTTGAAACAACATATTGGGATTGAGTCTGACTTCGTTGATAGCGATTTGTATTCTTTGCCACAAGTCTTCATACGAACCAATAGATTCTTTGTAAACGATATCTTTCATTCGAGGTCAAAAAGAAAAATCAAGATGATTGAAGTCCGGACTTCTGGGTGGCCAAGCAAAAATGCTTACATGGCCAATCCAGCGATTTGGAAAAACTGCATCTAAATATGCACGCACTGGCCGAGAAAAATGCGGTGGAGCTCCGTCGTGCATGAACCACATGCCTCTTCTTAAATAAAGTAGAACTTCTTCAAGCCGTGAAAGCATTTTTGCTTGGCCACCCAGAAGTTAGGACTTAATTTTTCTATTTGGTCTCGAATGTAAGATATAGTTTAAAGAATCTATTGGTTCGCGTGAAGAGTTATGGCAAATAATACAAATCACTACCAACGAAGTCAAACTCAATCCCAATATTTTGTTTCAAACTCGAAGATCTCTCAGAAAACGTTGTGTAAAGTGTCAACAGTGGATTCTCCGAACAATTACTTTAAATCATTATTACGTATTTCATTTGTTTTATTGTTAATTGTTGTAATATGACATGAAGAAACACTTTTATTTCACTTTTAATTTCTCGTATTATCAAGACAGTATGTTCGATAAATCGATTTTTCTCGAAAACGGATAGAGATACCGAAATAAAACGAGAGTACTTAATTAATGGAAAAATGATTGCTCTTTCAGGTTTTGAATCAAGTTTCATGTTAGACATACAGGGTAAAAAGTTATTAACTAAATTTTCGGTAAAATTGGTTGTAAGTGGCGCCCTCTATGAGCAACGCTGAATTTAAAACACGCATCTTATTCGTCGCTTAAAAGAATATAATTTCACAAATTTCCAAGTTTCTAACCTACATACATATTTTCAGAATAATCAGAAAAAAACGATTTAAAATTTTAACTTTCAACAAATGGACATATTCCATAAAACTATTGCGGCATCGCCATCATATTATTTAAAGGAAAAATCTTTACATCCGAGAAGTTCTTAATTCATTATCTTATAATTAGAGAAGCCCAAGTCGTATAAATGTTTCATATAAAATTACTTATCTTCTGAATGATATAATGAAATATTCCTCGATTTTTGGTAGGTGCTGTATATCATTAAGACGTACGAAGTTCCGAAACCCTCCCAACTCGCTAATGGAAAGCGGAGAGAGAACCCGATGAACCGAGTTAGAAATATCACCGTTAGTTGCCTGGATAATCCACCTGCAATTACGCATCATTAATTTATAGGTTTTCCAATTGATTCCAGACAAAACTAATTTGTTGTCGCTTTGTGCGCTCGGCAGGGTGCATTTCATCTAATTGGTTTACTAACTTCACTTATAAATAGATCTACATAAATATAATGGAATAATAGGAGCTCTTATGTCAACCATTATTTTCTTCTGTTGCTCTCTGGGTGGTCATAATCGTCTGACAATTGTATCTTTGTAAATCTATGAAAATAAGCATTTAACCCACACAGCAGAAGATTTATTTTTGTAACTTTACTAATAGGTGTTTACGAAACTGGAAGTTATTTTTTAAAATGTACCTAAGTAAAATAAAGAATAAATAAATAAGAATCTTACTTAACAAAATAATATGGATATATTGAGAGCTGCTTGAAAATTGAAATGGTTTTCAAAGCTTCTGTCGTGTTACTGCTCATATTTTCCTTCATCAATGACATTTTATCACAGTTATTAGCTTATTAGCTATAAACCTAGGTAGACAATGACTTGTCCACCAACTGCATTATTGTGATGGAAAATCAATGACTGGAGTGCTTTAAACACTGCCTGTTCCATAAAAAATGTATGTAGTAATAATAGAATAAACATCTCTGATTAAAAAAGAAAAAAGATTGATTTTTCGAATAGTTAACGGTGATTGTAATGTGTTTTTTTATTTTTCTGCTTTTTTCAGTGTTAGGCAAAAATAATTTCATAAAAATAACCTTCCACTGATTCTTTGGCCAAGGACTTATTTATTTATTTCAATAATTTTTTCCACAGATGGCAAAATACCCAGTTAACCAGAGAAAAAAACTAAAATTATTGTAGAGATAAGTAGGTAATTTATTAATTTTTATTTTATTTTCAATTGCCACAACAAAAGTTGAATAAATTCGCGAGGGTCTATAAATGACTCGAATAATTTGAACGCTGTGTGTACTAAGCCATCTGTCGAGAGGTTTTACATCGATTGCTGTCGAACAAAATTTTGAGAACAGGGACATTAATTGGCCTGAAACTGATAATTCTCCCAGCTCAAGCGGTAATCTGAACATCGAGCTCTCGACAAATACCCCGTGGTCAACTCAACAACTTAGTAAATGTAGCGAATGGACGCTATCATGATAAAAATGGCCCGGGTCTTCCTGTTTTCTCTAAATAACGGCAATATGTGCGATGATAGCTGCTACGGTTCGTAAACAAAGACTGTTTACTTAATACGAAACGACAAAAGGGCAAGACAACGTGTTTTCCTTTTTATATCCTAGATATTTTTGTCTCTAGTCTTTAAGTCTCTTTTAATTATTAAGGTTAAAATTAAAAAATAATAGATCGCAGATAACTTAATATTTTTCGGGTTTTTCGTACTGTTTGTTAAAAAAAAACTTTAAAAAAAACACAGTATCTAAACAAGGAATTGCAATTTTAAATTATTAATATATTTCTGACTATCAAAGGTGGTAATGGTTGAATACATTCTTGTTAACAAAATAGTGTTAAATAAACCAGTAAATTCCATTGAAATTGGTCGCATGACGGCAATTGATATCAAAACTAAAATTTAAATGCTCAAATAAATCCAGAATTATTCACTGTCAGTACAATTCACCTTTTTCACTAGTCTCAAAAACTTTTAATTATTTAACAAATTATATTGTGGGAAACAACTGCTCCGTGGCTATCGGTTTCGAATTAGTTCTCACCAGTATCCTACAGGTGAGACATACTTTGTATCACGCTCAAAAACTTTAATTAGTTAGTAGTTTAATTGCATATTATTGGATGAGTATTGATTGGCGCTTAAAACGAATGACATTGTAGAAAACTACTCTGCGGACTCAAGCCTCGTTCAGCATTGAATTACACCCGCAGTATCCAGTATACAGGGGTGGTATTAGGCAGTAGGACCACAAACAATTGAGATAAAACACACTTATACAGGCTATATCCCAGAACCGTTCAGTATTAAATGATATTTAATTATCGTTGAATATTTCCTAGATTTAAAAGAAAGTTTAGTTTTTTACCACATTTAAATTTTCCGCTAGGGAGAATCAATCAGTTAACCAATCAGTAATAAAGGGAATGATATTTACATTCCTTGGTATCGCTAACCTCACATAATAGCGTCACTTACAAATGCTTCATCCTAGGTGGTTCATGGGATATGACAACCATAATAAGGTAATGCCATTCTTAACTTACCTATTTTTGAAAAATTCATAGTAAATAAACACTGTTAATTTAAGGAAAAATTGAAATTTATGATATAAAACCATCTATTAATGATGATAATGATTTCAATAAAATATAGAATAATTTCACCACCTAGGTTTCAATTTTAGTAACAAGTTTAGATTATATAGGTACATAAAGTATGTATACCCTGACAATTGATATATGTATATATAACAAAAATAAATAAAAATCATCAAGTTAAACGTCTCTTCTTATTATTAACGGCTGTCAATTTGTTAAGGAGTTCTTAGGATACCTCAGCAAAGACACAGCCAAAAAATACCTGGCTATGTCCAGGGTAAGCCTTCACCTGGTGACGGGTATTCACACCGGGCACTGTTGGCTAAGGAAACACCTCTACAATATGAGGAAGTGCGAAACACCTCTCTGTAGAGGTTGTGAGCAGGAAGCCGACACAGTTTTCCATGTATTTTGTGAGTGCACTGGTGTCTCGTCAATGAGAGAATCCGTGCTAGGAGAACGGTGGCCTTCTATGGCCTACTACAGAGAGCAACGTCATCACCTTTTTCTCCTTGATAGTAGAATCAGGAGAGCTGATCCCTCGCTAGGAGGAAGCACAAGAGACCCAATGGGGCCTAAATGCTGTAGTTCAGTATACTGAACTACCCTCCAAACTATTCCAGAATCCAGAATGGTGATAGGTATCGCATTTTTTATAGTGTTCCAAAATAACTTATGACTTTTATTGAGAATGAAGATATTGTTATCAGAAAATGTAGTCATTATAATGTGGCATGGTCTAATGGCCATGTCTTTCTTATCAGTACTGTAATTCTCAAAAATCATTCTGTCCAAATATGCATAATAAAAAAATTTTGGTTTGCCATGACTTTTAAAAACACCCTCTACAAGGCTGAACAACTTTCCTATTTAACATTTTTTGTGGCTAAAAATAAGAAAATGTAGGTGATATTTATAACCAAGTTAAGTTTTCTTAATTAGAAAGGTATTAATAGGTATTTCAAAATTCCACCAATGCTGTTATTTTTTTTCTGTCAAACAGTCAACATATAATCAACGATTTCCTTGATGGTGAAAGACGACAATTTTTGGGAATTACCCTTAATATGGAGAGAACTGGCATTTTTACCGAAATTCCTATCTATGTATTGTCTACGGTTCTGGGACTCTCGTCTCCTAGCTCGCCGATAAAGGGGCAAACGGGATGTTCGGGCTCCCCCCTCATCACATCAACCTCAACGGACGCTAGGAATGTGGACGTCGTGCTGACCGATTATCCTCCATCGAAGATGAGGTAGATTCTTAGAGATGTGGGAAAGGACTTAATTTGTTTGGTTGTCTTCTTACTGTGGTACACTTTCGAGATGACACGGTTTTCTGGAACCTTTCAACTGGGTTGTTGCACCAATGTTTTCTGGCGATATATACTTCGCTTTATGGAGCACAGTCGAGTATAGCACTTTAGTGTCTTTTATCACTGTTTTTGAGTGCTGAGCATAGGCACTAAAGTTTATATGTATGTGGCCTCCTTAGAGTGAGTGATTGTGTGGAAACTTCATGAGCTTGCGTGGATTTCTTTATAAGCTTTTTTTTATATGTGGCAGCTTTAGAGTTTAAATTGAGTTTTGCCTCCGTGGTGAACTTATGTTTGGCAGTTTTAAGAGCTATGGCTGCTATGAAGTAACGTGAGCTTTAACCTCGTGAAAAACTTTTTAAGCTCGATTTAATTTTTGTAACTGGAGGGCATCAGAGTTGACGTTCGATCATGGTCCTTGGTAAGACCGCAGAGGTTCTGTAGCGAAGTCCGCTTAGGTCTGGACAATTAATTTCTCTAGATCTTACCCAACTTTGGAATATCGACAACTGCAACTGATGATCGAATTGTGTTCTTGGCATATCACTTTTATTATTTTGTGGTTCCTCAGTTTGAATTCCGCAATATTCCGAAAACTTTTCATTTGCCAAAAATCATACTGAACGGTGCTGTTGGCAGACAACGCGGTGGTGTCGTCTACTGCGGTTTGGGGCGGCTGGGAGCCTTTTAGGAACTTCGGCGAAAACTTTTGAAAACATGAATGGAAACGTAGATTGGTTCCCCTAGAACATGTTTCTGTACTTTGGCCGAGATCGGCGCTGTGTATAGTGGTTTAAGGTAGCTTCGTGATTCCGACTGAAAAGTAAAATTCTCTCGGAACCAAAAATTACTGTTATCTACACATATACAGCGATTTCCAACTAGGCATACACCAACACTTGTAAACAGAGACAGAGCTATCAAAGAAGTCAGCGGTTCTAAAAAAGTTTTTGTCATGTCATTGTGGTAAGGCATTTATAAATACATATATTTCCGGCAATTGAGTTTCCGGCTCATTTCGATTACTCTTCAAATATCCCCTGTTATATTTTCGGATTATAGGCAGACGCTTGTGATATATCTCGTTTGAAATTAATTAATGATAGCTAGAGTTGTTAAAAACAATAAAACGGTCCATTCCTCGCAACCTAACAAACTATTTCAAAACTTCTGGTGGCATTTCGTCTTTAATGATTCTCATATTACGTCATAACTCCTAAAAGTCCTTTTCATAAGTTTTAGGAGGGCGCCATTCAAAGGCAGATAATAGTAAAAATAACATTCCAGATGCTCGACATAGTAGTTTCGGGATTACGTAAACATGAGAACTTCATATAACTAGTCTGCAGACTTCGCGCGTCTGAAAGCGTCCAAGCAAGCAACTTCCTGCCGCAACTTGTTACATCGATCCTCTCTTTCTGATTAATAGCGTCGATAGAGAGAACCGATGACATGCATCTCAGACAATCTCCGAATCTTCACTGCGATTCCAAACTGCACCCTGTCGATGTTAGTTTAAATCCTTAAGAGGCTTGCCTTTCATTGTTGCAGGGGACATGCTGCAACTCTTCAGACCGATCTAGAACCGCACTATTTCGATAAAGGTTTTAAATCCTTAAAAGTGGTTCCTTCACGCAAAACTTACCGATGAGAGGAACAAAGATTAATTAATTAGTGCACTGAATATTATTTTGCTTTGTGAGAGACTTAAATCAAATTAATTCTCGAGTTGCACACCAAATTTAATGGTGATAGAACACCTGAAAATGTATAAAAATATTCGTAGATCGTGAAATACTTCGGAAATACAGTACTGAAATTAAAAAAGGCACGTTAATTCGAATATCTCTTAAAATATTTGTCATAGATTGATGAAACTTTGCGTGACTTAATTAATTATGGGAAATAACCTGCTGAATTAACATATAAATATATCAATCAATGACGGAGATGCTTGGAGATAATGTCACTAAATATTTTGTGAATTGGAATTGTCGTAGAATCAAATAGGTCGAGTTTTCATCTAGAAACAAGGCCCCACGTTGTGCGCCATGTCGCGTTGGACGACAGGACGCGGATTTTGCTCGGTTTTGCTGCTGTCGTTGGAGATTACCTATTTGGCTCTCTTCTGATCACCATGAGCGGGTCGTAGACCCTCTTAATGAGATTGGAGGGATCGTATTGTCCTGGGTCCATTTTCAGCCTCAGTGCTAGGTCGTCAGATGCCTTCTCGCTGGTTAAAGGATTCCCTGGCTCTTGACTTGAAACCTTGAGGTCGTCAACAAGGGAAAATGTGATTTCCGATCCTCCGTCATCGTGAGTTCGAAAACTCAGGTTAAAAGTCCAAAAGCTATATTTGTATGACTGATGCGACCTTAAAGGCATTTGACACTTGCTCTTTTCCAAATCTGGGCACTTTGGTTCGGGATTTTTTGTTCACCTTGTTTGATACTCTAGTGTCTGAAAACCACAGTATCTTACACACTAAATTTTATGCGCTGTTAGTATGGACTCGTGGAGTGTTTGTATGATGTACCAAAGCTTGTAGAAAGTTTGATTTGCAGAGTATTTTTTGTAGACTCAGGTTGAGGTTTAGACGTGTGATTTATTCATGTTTCAAATGCAAATTCTTTCGTTTGTCAAGTACACACTCTGGCCAGGTGCTACGTCCTGGTTAAATAACTGCAATTGACTATGATGCGTGTTCACTCGCCTGCGTGGTGGATTCCGCTGCCTGTTTCATGGTCCTGTTTAGTGGCACCCCATTCCGATCGGAGATGTCTGCATTCCTGACTGGCATGGCTGTTTTTGTGAAGTTTGAAGTCTGAAATTAGACAATGTTGATATTGACCAAAAGGTCTTGCAGGTTGAATTTGAAGTTAATATCTTTCGCGGTTTTTTCGAGAGTTGGTCGAATTTTTCTTTATTCTCGTCTCTCGTCGGCGACTTGAAAGCTTTAGTTCGTTATCATCGTTCGATAGAACGGAGTACTCTCGGCATGCTATTTATAATCCTGGCGGAATCTTCGAAACATCCACGATTTTTGCAATTTTTGTCATTTTTTACATTTAAAATAAGCCTTCAACATTGTTGCATAAATCGAAAATAATTCCAAAATTATTGGTTTCACGTAAAAAGAAAACTTAGGAGTTTTTTGTTTATTAAAAAGGTATTTTTAAATACAATGTAATAATCAGTAGCTAAGCAATTATTGGCATGACAATTTTAAATTTTTTACAGATTATTGCCCCTCACAAAATTTAAAATTCCTGAATACCTATATCACTGATTTTTTGTACTTTCGTAACTACATCGCATTTCAAATTTAATTTAGTTAAACAACTGTTTTGTGAAAAAAGTAATTTTTAAATAAATTTCTATTTATTTATATCCAAAGCTTATTTTAAATTAAAACAAATTATCCAAGAATGGTTAGTTTTTTAAATAGATTGCAAAACATTTTTTTTTCTCAGAAAGAAATACCAACCAGACTGAAAAACTTTTGTTTTTTTCTTATGGACAAGGAAATTTTAAAGCAAAAATCTACTGAAACCTTTTTCTAAAAATAGAAAATTAAGAATATTCACAAAAACAATGATTTTTTAAATGGACATAAGCCAAGGCAGACCTATTGTGTTGATATTTAACGATATGGGCGCAATAAGATCGCTTCTATAAGTTAACAACTATTTGTGTAACAATTACAAAAAATAATTATTTGACAAAAATTTTTTGACATCTGGGCGGATCATTGTGCTTACGTGTTTTATTTAAAATTTTTCGGTGCAAGCTCTGTAAATTGCTGAAATATAAATTGTTAGATGATTCTTTTACGAGGACAAACTCTCACGAATAATCCAGTAATTCTAATTAATTTTTCAATAAAAACAACATAATACCACTGGTTTTATGGGTTACATAATACGTTAAAATGTTTCCATGATCCACATGTGGTGTTTTACGGTCGTTTCCCAAATAATTATTTTCAGGTAACACTGAAAATTGTGTACAAAATGTTATACAGGGCGTTTATCAGTAAATAAAGCGAGGTGCGAAAACTCGATTGATATGTTTTGCAAATAGTATTTTTTATATCATTTGACATGTAACAATAATACTTCATTCGATAGCTCAGTTGGCTCTGCTTTCAAGTGTTTATACAAATCGCTGAACATAAAGATGTGCAGTAAACTATCAATTTTCATCACTAACTTCATTTGTTACCATCATATCCATTAACTCATTCTTACTTTATTGATAGACCATTTTATTTGTGTACATACCAGACATACTACCTTTTCGCAAAAAAAATAAAAGTAAAATTGCATAAAAATGATTGTCTTAAACATTTGTTCACTAATAATTTTGCCTGAAACTTTAACAATAAAATACAGATGTTTCTGTAACGAAAACTAAAATTGAACAAGCAATGTTTGTGTTTACTATAAAATAGGGCAAAAAAAAAGGCGGTGCGCTATCTACAGCCAGAACTATTCACCTGTTTTTATATAGGGGACGATTCCACAGGTTCTCAATAAGTTTTGACAATTTTAATTACTGATAATGTTTAACATTAATGCATCCTACTTACCATTGCAAAATCATACCTTCCTGAGTTTGTAAACATCTTTCCATTAAAGTGAAGGAGTGGAAACTTCAGAATTAGGAACTTACATTCAGGATGTTCCGAATAAGAACCAAAAGTGTAATTGTGCATATTTATCTCAACTTCTGTTTGATAATTTCGAAATCTTCTAAGCTTTTAAGATAATATATTTTTTAAATTTTAAAGTTTTCATTTACTTATTAACAAACAAAAACATGCTGAATTAATTCGGTTATTCTTGAAAAATAATAAAATCTGTCATGAACTAGTTATATAAAAAATGAACAAAAGCGAAAAATTCTAAGCTTTTCACTCACTAAAAAGAAATCAGCGTTGTTATTTCGGTAGGATGACACTTATAACACAGGGTGTTTCCTAGATAGATGTAATGATTTTAAGGGGTGGTAGGTGGGGCTATTTCCTACCTATTGCACCACTTTTAGCCTAGTCCAAAGTTGCCTGTATTTTTTTATTTTTAATTTTGTATATTTTTCAACTATACCCAAAAATTGACCTATGATTACCTATGATTATTAATTGTTCATATTATAACTGTGGTATAAAACTGAAACAGGTTTATTTACCAAGAACGATGTGTGAGCCACTATAAAAAAAATCTGGTCTTGGTTAAATCTGAAGTTTAAAAGAGTGAAATAAGACCTTTCAAAATCAGGGTGACCTACGAAAAAGAAGTCTATATTACATTTTGAAGCACATTATTTTATTGAATCCTAGATTCCTGGATTTTCAAATTATTTTAAAAACTTCCTTAACTACCGCTCTTTGTAACGGTATATCACATACAAAAGGTTTCCAAAGAATTCCGTAACTATGGAGCCTACCAAGAAAAAAACTTTCTTTTTAATTGAGCCAGCACCGCGCCAACGCGGTGGGGAGTCCTTTTTAATAAGTATCGTTGTTCTTGTTCAGCACAGATTTACCACAGTTGGTAGAAGACGTGCTTCAATTTCAAAATGATGAAAATATTATTTTTCAAAATGACGGATGCCCTGCACACTGCCGCTTGTCTGTAAGGGAATTTTTAAATTCATCGTTTCCCAACGCATGGATTGGAAAAACTGGACCCATTCCATGCCCACCACGCTCTATAATAGATTTAAAAAATATATTCGAAAGTTGTTGCTTTTAATGAGTTAAATATGTGATTAAAATTCGGTACTTATTTCTGGGACACCCTGTATTTATTTATACTGGCAATTCATTCTTGTCTTACTATGTTGCAAAGTTGAAAGTGCCAACAACGGCCAACAGCAATGACCGGTCACTTAAGTGTAGATCTAAAACTAACTTTATAGAATCCAGTAATCTGTCGTTTATCGTAAATAGAAATTTTGCACAAAACAGTCAATAAGAAGATCAAACGACCCTATTGTGTGACTTTTTTACTTAAATATTTTTAATTTTATAGTAAAATATCTACTCCTCTAGGTTTTCTATTTGTTTCTTGCTTATTTTTTCAATTTGAAGTATAAACTGTAAAGTAGGTTAAGATTTTTTAGTCAGAAATAAAGAAAAAATCCAGTAAAATAAATCGAGTGCTTATTTAAAATTGTTTGACACTTCTGACTAATATTAGGAATAATTTTCATAAGTGATTCCAAATTTCGAAAGTTAGGAAGCAGTTCTATTCTATTTGCTATAATTATTTTTATATTTATGCAGTTAAATGTCTATATTTAAAATGTTTTGATGTAAGAATATGTGCTGTGCGCAGTTTTGATCATTTATTATCATATTTTTAAGTTCTCCCTTGCAGTATAGTATACTTATATTCTCTTTTAACAAATACCTTCTGCCAAGGCCTCTTTAACAAGCCTCAGTAACCACACATCCTCATAAGAAAAACACAACATATTTACTACTTCAAAGTTACAGACTTATTTGTCAAGAGACGTGTGTGAGTGGAATTCTTCGCACTCTTTAGGAGTAAAATGTGTCATCCTCCTTAAAAGCTAAGTGCAGAAAACATTTCTAAAGAACCATTTCTGAATCCCATTTGTCACGCAGGCCTCGTACAATCAATCCATTTTTGATCATAAAAAGTATTTTAATTCGGCTATTATTGGAAGATTTGGTGTTCCTAGTATGTAAAGTCACTTTCTTGGTCTTAGCTAGGAATCTTTGACCTGTTTTTGTTGCTCTCGGGCTAGGCTTTGGGGGGGAGGCTATTATTAGAACCCTGTTATTAGGTCCGCCTTGATGTTAATTTCGGTTTTATTGGGTCCAAAATTTATTACAATTTACTTATACAATTGGTTATAAATTTTACAAATAATTTTAAAAGTCACATGGTAAAATTATTGTTTTTCTTGTATAATCATAAAATTATAGAGCAATTTAAAATAATTCAACAATGGACCTTTACACTGTACAAAAAATCACTCAAATTCACTTAATATTATTCAATAATGTATCAATTTTTGTCCGCACCCGATTGAGTACAATTAAAATTTTATAAATGAAACTATTGTAACAGAAGTGGGTGAATTTTACTCAAATCCGAGTTTCTAACTATCAAAGTGAGTGACTTTATTCTGAGTATGTAAAACCAATTAAGAGTTGACTTTTTCTCTAATATTATTTTAATTTAACTATTATTGGGTCCCCCCTCTCCCAGCAGCCATTTCATTAATATCTGGAGTGGTTTTGCACCACTTTGTATTCTTTTAAATAGTCAAACTACTAAGCTGCCACAGTGGTTTCTACACATATCTGTTTTAGGGATCGATTAAAGGAATTGGTTATAGTTGTTACGATGTCAGTTGGAACCTGTAAATCTTAAAGCACAGGATCGTATGCACTTCTCTTGAAATTTCTTCCTATGATTTGACCATGATGTGTCTCGTAATTTATACTCGAACAGCAATTCGGCGAGTCCGGTATTGGACTAGTCCGCCTGATGTAGAATTGACGGCGGCGCGCTGGTCATCAAAGCAAACCTGTATTGGTCTACTAGGTGTAAATAATTTTTTTGTATGGTACACGGGTTCACTTAGCTTTGCCGCTCTGTCAGTGCAGTGCAGAGCATTGCTTGGCGGGGTTTGATGTTGGTCTAATAGGTATTATTATTTATTAGTTGATATTATTATTTGTTCATACCGTAACCAGTAAAGAATAGTAGCTATTAAAATAAATGTTATATGTAATTATCTAGTAATTTAGCGTGGCTCTCTGTAGACTCTTTGAAGCGGAGGATAACGAAATAACTGGGGAAAATCCCCAAATAGTGGAACCGGTTTTTGGCGAAAGTATCGAAACAAACTCAGAGTTTAAAAATAAAGATTTACACGTAAAAAGTCAACGTATTGTATTAAATATATATGAATGTTTGAAAATTGAAAATAGTGAACAATGTGATAAAAAAGTTAGGAAACGGATTAACGAATTAAATAATATGATATCAAAAACGACAATTTATCCCGTAATTAAAGAAGGATTGATCACGGTACAAAGAGGAAACGGAAAAATACAAAATTAAAGAAAATAAACGATTTTACCAGATGAAACCTGGCGCATATGTATAAAGAAAATAAAGTTCCTACTTTAAACAGAAACAAAATAAATTAGCGATTATCTCGTTTATATTTATAAATCTTTAGATATTTTACGACATGCTTTATTACATTTTAAACATAAAAAACTTGACAATCGTATGGAAATTATATGGTAATATAGCTCGGAATATAGTATATCTAGACGAGTCAGGGCTAAATTTTTCTGGACGTCTATGGATTCCGTAGAATTTATGAGTTAAATATTTTTATGTGGTTCCAATTGAGATTGTAACCACTATAACTAATCGGACGAATAGATTACCATAACCTATATTTGTATATTACTTACAGATACGTAAATAAGTATAGGTAACAATTTAACTTATCCGTTTATTTTATTAATCGAGACTCAATATATTATTGTTTTTAATTACTGTAATCAAACCAATGCATTTAAACATAATTTTCACCAAAATTAACTAGATTAACGGACACTTGTCCAGCACTACACACCATACACCACGCCACAAGATGACCTAATGGGGATGGGATTAGACAAAGACAACGCACGACAATCAATGGGATGGCGTCACTCAATAATGAGGACATTTGCTCCGATTTAGCTACAAGTTACCAATTACGAGTTCATCTGCGGAATTTATTTAAACGGTACCTATATTTGATTGAAAGTACTTAGTTTTAGTTCAAATATTATCAAAATGCTCAATATTGAGTGAAAATGTACCTACCCAATAATTTCACTCAATGGATTTACCCCATACCTTTATTGCTTTCACTCACACCGATTTTTTTACAGTGTAGGTACAGTTTATTTATAAAATCACAATCGACAAGGAAATTACAATAAAAATGAAGGGCAATTTAATTAGCATTTATTTTTCCTGTAATCTTTTTTTCAGTGTACCACTGAACACAAAATAAATATACAGGAGTATATTAATGTTTATTTTGAACCTTTAATTTGATGCGCTTTTCATATTTTTGTATATAGACTGGTAGTGGTTAAACCAAACACGTAAATGAGTATGCCACATTTAACCTTCGACCTGGCATCAGTGGTAGATCTAAAACCCCTGGCGAAAACACAAATGTAGCGTACATGCACGGCTGTGACGCCCCAGCTCAAAACACATTGATCGAACGTGGTATAATCAGGATAAGGAATGGCAATATCCGTCCTACAAATCGAATCTAAACATGACGCGGGCGATCGAAAGAACAAACCTGCCTAAGCCGCCTGGAATCCGCACATGTTCTGCCATTTCTAATTTTTCGTCGTTTCCGCGCGGATTAATAAGTAATGCAATTATCACCACTTGAGGGATATCAGGTGTGAAAGGAAAGTAATTTACTAAAATTTGTCTAATGAAAAACGATTTTCTCTTATGGTTCGCTATTGATTTTGCGAGGAATCTAATTTTCGTTATTAACGATAACGACGATAAAGGACGACCAGTCATTATGAGTTCCAGGTTTTATTCTTAACTTTCCCTCATAATTTGAAGTGCATTTCTACTCTTGATTCCTTGACAGGAATTAAGTGTCCTAAGTGAATTGCAGCTCCTGTTAAAAGGTTCTTGAAAACCTAGAGATAACTTTTACCCATCTTTAGAAAACAATAAATTTTCGAATAAGAAGTTTTTAAGTTTGAATAAAAAAAAATTTTTTTCGGTCTTAAGGGATTTAGGTTTGGGTATGGGAAAACTGCTTTCTAAACTAAGAAATAGATTATACTAATTTTGAAAAATGATTAATTATTATATATTTTATGTAAAGGAAAAAGTAAAGACAAAAAATGTAGCTTTCATTCTAAGTGATAGTTCTTCAACAACATTCGTCTGCCATATACATACTTTTTTTAAATATTCCCAGAAATAAATATCTAAACTATTTATGTTCGAAGAACGAGAAGGCCATGGAGAGAAATCAGTATTTAAGTAATCGCGCACAACACGACAATAGTAAGGTGAAGCATCATCACCACAATCGTTGACGTACATCGAGAGGCAATACGACAAGAAGAATCGGTAACTCATTTTCTTAAAAAGTTCAAATAATATTGTGTAGTTGAATCACGTGGGACTTTTAAAAAATTTGTTGACAATATCAGATCAAATAACAAAGCCGAAGCAATGTTGAAAATTGGTATCCATTGGGCATGCAAAAAATTCTGTTGTGGGCAAAAATTTTTACTTACCTTGAAAGCTAATTCAAATTATTCTTAAAAATGTTCCTACATTATATTAAATTAATGAAATCGCAATAATAAAACTTCAAAGTAATAATGTACAAAATACATAAATTCAAAATGTCACAGATATAAAATAAAATCGCAAATAAGTTTGTTTCTTAAAAATTGTCCAAAGGTGATTTCTAGTACACAATAAGTAATTATTTCAGAACACACAATTTGTTAGAACAGCAGAATTTTTCAAAAACATTTAATTAAACTCGATAAAAGGAAATTTTAAAAATTTCGCACTTATTGAATAACCATACTTCCATATAAAAAACATAAAGTTGACATATCAGTGGATAATCAGTAAATAATTCGTTTAAGGTTGAATGTCAATCTAAAAAAAACAAGAGAAAAATAAAATCTGTTAACGGACATCCATAAAAACACAAATTTGTTATAAAAAGAAGAATTTAAGAAGTGGGAAAAATCGAAAAAAAAACGGCACTACAATCAACCAAGTAATATGTCAAAAGAAAACCCAGTAAATGTAGAAAATGACTAATAGAAGATTTAACGACAAATTCATTCTAGTGGAAAAATTTTCTAAGAAATGTTTTTATTGTAATGTCATTCAAACAAGTAAAAACATATGAAACGGGTTCAAAGCTAATGTGATGTAAAAATATAGTGACAAGCATAGAAGTCGAGGTTAAGTAAGGAATAATCGAGAAAAAAACAAGTGCTAGAAGAGTAGAGTGAGGAAAATTAAGCAAAAACCTACCTGGGGAAGAAATCGAAAGCCCAGAAGATAGACCATAAAAATAAAAATCTGCTCAAAGTTTACAAGTTGAAGATATTGAATGTCAAATATTGTCAAAAGTCAAATACAAAGAAGACCAGGATTTATGCAGTTCATAATAGCCGCTGTCGCCGCTATTCAAAGAAAAAAATGACCTGCTGAAACCAGTTTTTGTATATATCTTGTTTCTGGTTGATCTTACAACAAAAATGATTCTGTATTAAACTAAACTACCTACACAATTTTCTGTACTAATTGGGTCTCTCTCATATTTTTCATAAAACTAACCGTTTTCACGTACGAGAATTACAAAGTTTACCAAGTACGTAACGTGTAAAACAATACGCAATTAATGTGTTAAGCCTACCGCTCGAACGCAACAGTTGACGACGTCGCCTCTTTTCAATCAAGCTCAAATTTCTTAATATGTTGCAAATAAACCCTAATCTTCATGAAGTTATAAAAGTATTTAAAGAAAAAGATGCTGACAAAGAACATGTAGCTAAAGCTGGAGAATACTTTCTTCCCAGACTTTACAGTTATAATAAAAAGGAATTCATACCTCTGAACACCAATGCTTCACAAAATCAATATACAGGAAAGAGTTTCTCCTCTTGTCAACTCCATCCGTGGACACACTGTATATACATTATTAGTAACCTTTATTGTACTTAAATTCTCAAGTTTTTACTAAATTATTTTATTAAAAAAGTAAAAAAAATAAAAAAATCTTATTTTTTGTTTTCTTTAAAATTTTTTATTAACGATTTTTTGCATAAAATTTTCCTTTTACATTTTTTAAATAAGCCATTTCGATGACAAATTCAATTCTCTAAAAAATTTTTCCTACCGAAATTTTGCTTCGTTTTCGTGCTATATTTAAAAAACCGCAAAAGTGCATTTTCACCCCTATCTTCAATTTCAACCCTCTAATTTAATAACACCCCGCAGTTTTTTAATTTTTAATGACCCTTCGAACAAGTCATGTGATGAAAATTCTTGAACGTCTTATTTCCTTCCTTTTTTGCAAAAAAATGGGAATTAAAACGTATAAGGGTAAACGCGATGAAAATCGCGGCCATATATCAGTCAATTTTCATCCAAAAATACTTTACAACCTCTTGTTTTGAAGGAAATTTTATCTACTTTTTTTCTATGCCCATACCTATCTCTACTCAAAAAAAAAAAATTAGAGGCAAAAAAGTAAAAACAAAATAAAAAAGTAATTTTTTTAATTTCGATGGGAAATTCAATTCTCTAAATAATTTTTCCTATCAACTATAGCGTAATTTTGCTTCGTTTTCGAGCTACAATAAAAAAATTGAAAGGGGTGCATTTTCACCCCTATCTCCAATTTCCAGATTCTAATTTAACACCACTCTACGTTTTTTTCATCTAAAATGACTATTTGAACGATTCATGTAATAAAATATCTTGAACGTCATAGTTCAAGTCAAACAAGGAAGAAAAATTAGTTAGCGATACAAATAGCTATCGTAGAAAAAAGACTAATGGACAGCAAATTCAGTTTCCTTTTATTAATTTATGTCTATTAAATTAGGGTAAGTACTGTTCTAATTGCTGTTCTAAACAGTTTTTGATAATAGATTTATGAAAAAAATAAATCAAAATGCTATACCTACCATTCAAAGAAACATCGGTTAAACAGAAATATACAATAAGAAATGCAGTAAAAATTCACAAATAACGAAGTATCTACTGGAAACTCGCTATAAAATAATGAGCAATCACGTATACATTTTATCGGTGTAAGAAAAAAACAAAGTAGAAGATTTATATTTTAACACCACATTAAGAGAAACAAAAATTATTTAATTAAACAATACACTTTGTGATACAAAATTATCGTAAATAGAAATTTTGCACAAAACAGTCAATAAGAAGAACAAACGACCCTATTGTGTGACTTTTTTATTTAAATATTTTTAATTTTATAGTAAAATCTCTACTCCTCTAGGTTTTCTATTTGTTTCTTGCATATTTTTTCAATTTGAAGTATAAATTGTAAAGCACGTTAAAATTTTTTAGTCAGAAATAAAGAAAATATCCAGTAAAATAAATCGAGTGCTTATTTAAAATTGTTTGACACTTCTGACTAATAGGAATAATTTTCATAAGTGATTCCAAATTTCGAAAGTTAGGAAGCATTTCTATTCTATTTGCTATAATTATTTTTATATTTATGCAGTTAAATGTCTATATTTAAAATGTTTTGATGTAAGAATGTGCTGTGGCGCAGTTTTGATCATTTATTATCACATTTTTAAGTTCTCCCTTGCAGTATAGTATACTTATACTCTCTTTTAACAAATACCTTCTGCCAAGGCCTCTTTAACAAGCCTCAGTAACCACACATCCTCATAAGAAAAACAACATATTTACTACTTCAAAGTTGCAGACTTATTTGTCAAGAGACGTGTGTGAATGGAATTCTTCGCACTCTTTAGGGGTAAAATGTGTCATCCTCCTTAAAAGCTAAGTGCAGAAAACATTTCTAGAGAACAATTTCTGAATCCCATTTGTCACGCAGGTGTCGTACAAGCAATCCATTTTTGAACATAAAAAGTATTTTAATTCGGCTATTATTGAAAGATTTGGTGTTCCTAGTATTTAAAGTCACTTTCTTGGTCTTAGCTAGGAATCTTTGACCTGTTTTTGTTGCTCTCGGGCTAGGCTTTGGGGGGAGGCTATTATTAGAACCCTGCTATTAGGTCCGCCTTGATGTTAATTTCGGTTTTATTGGGTCTAAAATTTATTACAATTTACTTATACAATTGGTTGTAAATTTTACAAATAATTTTAAAAGTCACATGGTAAAAATATTGTTTTTCTTGAATAATCATAAAATTATAGAGCAATTTAAAATAATTCTACAATGGACCTTTACACTGTAAAAAAAAAATCACTCAAATTCACTTAATATTATTCAATAATGTATCAATTTTTGTCTGCAGCCGATTGAGTACAATTAAAATTTTATAAATGAAACTATTGTAACAGAAGTGGGTGAATTTTACTCAAATCCGAGTTTCTAACTCTCAAAGTGAGTGACTTTTTACTTTATTCTGAGTATGTAAAACCAATTAAGACTTGACTTTTTCTCTAATATTATTTTAATTTAACTATTATTGTGTCCCCCTTCTCCCAGCAGCCATTTCATTAATATCTGGAGTGGTTTTGCACCACTTTGTATTCTTTTAAATAGTCAAACTACTAAGCTGCCACAGTGGTTTCTACACATATCTGTTTTAGGGATCGATTAAAGGAATTATAGTTGTTACGATGTCAGTTGGAACCTGTAAATCTTAAAGCACAGGATCGTATGCACTTCTCTTGAAATTTCTTCCTATGATTTGACCATGATGTGTCTCGTAATTTATACTCGAACAGCAATTCGGCGAGTCCGGTATTGGACTAGTCCGCCTGATGTAGAATTGACGGTGGCGCGCTGGTCATCAAAGCAAACCTGTATTGGTCTACTAGGTGTAAATAATTTTTTTGTATGGTACACGGGTTCACTTAGCTTTGCCGCTCTGTCAGTGCAGTGCAGAGCATTGCTTGGCGGGGTTTGATGTTGGTCTAATAGGTATTATTATTTATTAGTTGATATTATTATTTGTTCATACCGTAACCAGTAAAGAATAGTAGCTATTAAAATAAATGTTATATGTAATTATCTAGTAATTTAGCGTGGCTCTCTGTAGACTCTTTGAAGCGGAGGATAACGAAATAACTGGGGAAAATCCCCAAATAGTGGAACCGGTTTTTGGCGAAAGTATCGAAACAAACTCAGAGTTTAAAAATAAAGATTTACACGTAAAAAGTCAACGTATTGTATTAAATATATATGAATGTTTGAAAATTGAAAATAGTGAACAATGTGATAAAAAAGTTAGGAAACGGATTAACAAATTAAATAAGATATCAAAAACGACAATTTATCCCGTAATTAAAGAAGGATTGATCACGGTACAAAGAGGAAACGGAAAAATACAAAATTAAAGAAAATTGACGATTTTACCAGATGAAACATGGCGCATATGTATAAAGAAAATAAAGTTCCTACTTTAAACAGAAACAAAATCAATAGAGAAAATAATAAACAATTTAATCTGGTGAAATAAAAAGAACACGCTATTAAATATTGTGGCAAAACTTGAAAGATATTATCTCTCCATTCTTGTTTCTACCAGCAACAGCATAATTTTTTTATAAAAATCAATACACATTTCAGCCATGATAAAATAATTAACTTATATCTGCATTTTAACGATTGTTTCTTTAAGTCATCTCCCTATCAATAATTAATTAGGGATTTGTTGCGGTAAGACACCAAAAGTCCAGTTCCCTTTCCATGCAGTAACCATCGACGTCTAGATTACTGCAGTGCTTAATTAATATAGTCACTTTATCCAAATAACCTAAATAAATATATGAATAAGTTAGGGTTACCGAAGTAGCACAGCAGTCAAAATATGGGTTGCAATGAACCAACGAAGTTCCTATATCTACGGGGAGAAATCGGTTCCAGCCTACCCTCGTACCCTGTCTGAGAATATATATTTAGTGGCGTACACAACGACGCCCCGATCCACGGAAGGGTATAAAATTATCCAGAGTGCTGTTATTTAATGAAAACTAAGAAAATTCGGGAGGATCTATCTAATGAATAATAGATGTTTTGAAAGAGGCGAGCAGGGCTTTTCCTTGTAACCATAAATTTTAATATCAATATAAGCTCAGGTGTTAAACATTATAAATGGATATTCCCTTCCCTGTCGTCCCAAGTTCGTTCGTACAGTGCGTTTAAAAGTTTGTTAAGTAGAAGATATACCTCGAGCTTTCTTGTAAAAACTTTAAAAGCCGCTGGAGATGTCACGTTCTTATTTAATTGGGAAAGATAAACAAAACGAAAAATCGACATGAGAATTTTGAAGGTATCTACAGGTTGATCGTTACTGCAATGGAAAGACATTTTAAAATAGTAACAGTTTATATATGATTTGGAAATCTTATCTACACTGAGAAATAAAATCACTAACAGTAAAGGAAAATTCACTTGCCTCCTCGAAAAAGTTATATACAACAGATAAATAGTTTAATGCAGCACTGATAAGATTACTAATAGCCAGTCGCTAACCACAAACGAACAGGTTATTTTTGTGTCAGGAAAAACTGTTTGTATGTCGCAGAAAAATCATTGACCCTCTCCAGATAATGGTAGGTAGTACGATGATCGAAGCCTCACAGTTCTATAAACTTTTAAGAACTTTCATACATTATAACATTACCTGGACCAGCCAAATCGATTACATTTGTAAATAATTAAATTATGGCTACTACACTTTAAAACAATATTTAACTAAGCAACTACTTAACATATATCACTCTATAATCTACTCACAGTTAACCTACAATGTTACAATCTGAGATAACGTATGTTAATATAATTTTAGTTTCATAGAAAAAGATAATCCATCTCATATTTGGTATTTCCCAAACTAATTCCTGTAAGCCATACTTCAACAAATTATCCAATATAATTTGTTTAATCTAACCAAATTACACAAATAAAGTCGCCGCGAAATGTATATCACACCGATTTACGATATGCATCATCGGAACACTTCGTCCTTGTTCGTGAGGCAGATTGACGGAATAAAAAGAGCGAGTTCACTAAACTTATCATAGAAACATGTTTACCTTTGATCAGAAGTATGTTGTTGCGTAAAAAAATTATTTTAATTGTGGGTAATATGCAATACATTTGCAAAAATTAAAAAATAATCACTTGTAGCAATATAGTTTCAGTGAAGGATTCTTCTCAGTGTACATCTTTTCTACATCTTTTCTACAAATAGAAATGGTCAGTTTCATTTCAGAAAACGCCACTTCAATTTTATTATAGAAAATTAGTTTCAGGGAGCTGTATTTGATTTTTAGATTATTAAATTTTATGTTAAATAATTCGTATTCCTTAATTTGATTTCGGTAAACTCAAACATATGTACTTCAGAAAGCTTAAATTTTCGTAGCAGAGACGTCTATCCATAAAGGAATATAGTATATTTTTTCTGGAATAGATAATATCAAGAAAATACCTACATATATCTATTTATGGGAATATTTTGGTGTAATACAACCCCAAGACCAAAACAAACATTAAATAAATATCTCTACCTTATCTAGTCGTCATAAAACATTACGGAAATTTACACTTTTTAACTATAACTTTTTATTAAATATATCCAATGCTGCGCTAGCACTGTAAAATATATCCTGATATTTTTGTTATCGTATAAAATTACCGAAGTGGGTTTTATTTGTTCCATTGAGCAATTAACCCATGCGAGCTTGATTGAAGAGGGAAGTTTTTAGACATTTCCCAAAGCCAATATTGATTTTCTTTGGCAAATAATTAAATCGTACTCAGTTACCACAGGCGTTCACAAAACACAACTCTACAAAATAATGAAAGAGTAATAATTTTGGTATTAGCCTCGTTCAAATGATTGTTCTTTTGATAGAAAATAATATATCGCCGCACAGGACATTTATTTTAGAAAGAAAAATTATAAAAATAATAATTACTTATTATAGTGATATTTGCGTTTTGGAACACTACTTTTGTTGCTAAATTTTGTATTTAATAGTGAACTAATTACAAATAAAACATTCAAACCCGCTTTATAACGTGCACTATGTTTCTTTATTAATTTGTAATATTACAATTATTTCTTTATATTTCCATAAATTGTAAATAAACCTACAAATAGTTTAGTATGGCGGTTTTCCACTAAACGGACAGTTGAGTTTATGTCCTGTTTGTGTTTTCTAGAACCTGAAAAACAAAAACAAAACTGAAACAAACCCAAAACTCTTGTTTCCATCAAGCGGGCTACATTTTGTTCGAGTTTAGTTTTTGTTTTCGGTCCTTTTCCACTGGTTGTCGCGAGGAAGTCAGAACACATTTTTCCAATAACCAACCAACATGTTCAGAGAAGATTTTTTTATTCTTAGTTATGGCTGGTTTATACTGAAATCCTTGGAAAAAAAGTAAGTGTATATATATAAACATATATATTTTTTAATAGCTATAATTCATTAATGATTAAAATATTGTTTTTGGGACGAAGAAAACGCCAACATAGATATTGGGTTGGATCACTTAAATAGAAAACACAACACGACCATTTCTACTAAACAGACTTGAGTTTCAAAACACGTCGAAACATTTTGAGGTGACCGCTTTCGAGCGGGACCCGAAAAACAAAACTCCAACTGTCGCAAAACACGCCAGTCTTCAAAAAGTTTGCGAAAAGTTACAGTTCTGTTATTAGCCTCAAGTTTGTGTTTTGTTTTTGTTTTGTCCGTTTAGTGGAAAACCGCCTTAAGAATCGAAGTTTATATTTAAAATTTACTATTCCCGTAAACATTATTATTTTATTGCATTTTCACTCTTTGTTAAGTAATTCCTAATTGTGTTGCCTTGCATTTCGATTTCTAGTGTTGCAGCTCTTTGATTTTTTGTAGTATCAAAATGGTTTCTTCTACAACATAGCGCTAATAACATCTGAACTGCGACATAATCGAAGGGAATGTTGGTAATAAATTCTGAACGCATCGCTTGTGGGGAAAGTTCAATATTAAACTGCTAATAATCTGTTAATAGTTGCCATAAACTTGTAAGTTAAGCCCGTGTCCGAAAATAACGAGGAAACTTTCCGAAATGAATCGCTTATGAACTCAGATATTCCGATACGTTTTCACTGTACTTCTCTGCAGAATTACTTAGTGTTTTGTATGAGACGTAGTAACTATTTTCTTAATTACAACTTGTCTAAGGAGAAGGATGCAAGAATGTAGGAAGAAATAAGAAAATACATATGCTATTGATTAATTAAAAGAAACTAACTAAATGAAAATTCTGCAAATTCATTATTTGCGAAATCTTGTGTAAACTAAAACTTCCAGTTTATACGTTTCCTTTCGTATAATGTGCGTGCAAGTGGAAAAATCGTGTCCATTTCTCATTTTAGTAATACCTACGAATAATGTGTTTTCGTATATATGTTACCGGCCAATTTGTCAATAATCAGAGTTGTCTTAAACGAACCAATCTAACAGATCGAAAAAGTTATATTTTTATTAGATAATTCGAACGCAGAACACGAGTATTCTTTAACAAATGTGTATGTTGGGAGGGTTTATATGCACCAAGAAATTATGAAAATGTAAAAAACAAAAAAAAAGTGAAGCATATGGCAGAAAAAATATTTAAATTGAGAATGACGTTAATTATGCGACCCATGCAAAGATTGTATTTTAAAAATGTACTGCCAACATTAAAGAAAATCAGACTTCAATCCTAGTAAATGAAAACATATGCATGAAACAAACTTTTATTGTTTAAAACGTAATCGAAAAAGTATACTAATAGAAAATAATGAAATTGTAATAATATGGTGAAGAGAGTAGGTACTTAGAAAAAACAATAATGTCCTACATCTAAAACGAAAATTTATTATTTCGGTGCAACATGGATTAATGAAATATAAAAGGTCTTCAAGATTTGTCAAGATTTAAATATCAATAGCAGACGTGAAGCATTTTTGGAAGGATTTTCTACGGGATTAAAGCATTCTCTGGCAAAGAACAGCGATTAATTATTACTCACATCGGATATTAATGCGAATTCTTCGCGATTGGCAACAAATAGGAGATTACCGTGAGGATATTGACAGTGGCGTATTTGAAAAATGGTTTGCATCTATTTTGCCTCACATCATATCTAGTGCGATGATCATCATGGATACTGCGCCAGACCATAGTCGACGAATTGAAAAATTGCCAAGATCTGCGTGGAGAAAGGGAGAAATTAATGGAAATGGCAAACATATTAAATATAAATACACAACGTTAAAGGTAGAATTATTATCAATTGCACAAAAATAAAAACCCAGACACATAAATTATGTGGTAGACTAAAGCGGGCCTTGTTAAACTTCTGGAATTGCCACCATACGACTGTGAGCTAAGTTCCATTGAGCTAATATGAGGAATATAAATAGTTATGTTTCCCGAAATAACACGACTTCTAATTTAGGAAATGGGAAATTTTGCACTTTAGACGACAGCAGTAACAGCGTTAATGGCAATGACAGCCGAATACATATTTTAGTATAAAGGAACAAGTAGGTACCTACCTACCTACCGATATTTGAATATACCAAGGTGAGTGTAAATTTGTAAGGATATTCTAGTTTGAATCAAAATTAACATTTCAACTAGTTGCTCTATATTTAATAATTCCCCTAAAATGATACGCCCATGGATCAACTACTCGTACGTTTTACCCGTCGTACAGATCTACATGTCCTTTTAGTATATAGGGTGTCCGCGTTTTTTGTAGCAGGTCTTTCATAACTTGTACTAAAAGTCCTTTTAAAAAAAAGTTCATGTAAACATATATGTATAGATGCGTCGTTTTCGATTTACAGAATGTTCTAGTTTAAAATGAAAAGTTATTTTTTAATCGTAAAACGAAAACCCCTTTTTAGACTTTCTTGAAACTTGGCAACTTTGTTGTAAGTTTGAAATTTTTTGTCAAGCGAAAAAACTGAAGTAAAGAACGTCAACAAACGTCAAACCATTGCTACAATACCTTGACAACTCAAAAACAGACATATTCACGGCACACTTTGAAACAAGTAAATAAATAAATTAAGCAAATCTCGAACCTATTCATGAAAATGTTTTATTTCTTACTAAACAAAGCGAGATAGGAAAAAAGTAAATAACAAAAAAGTTGTATTTTTGATAGCTAAATCTGAAAAAAATTTCAAACTTACCAAAAATCAGTGCGTACCATATTTTTTTCTATTTTTATCAAGCTGATATCTTGTTGTGACGCCACTGGAGGAAATAGGACAAATTAAATTATGTGAGAAATTGAGTATTATTATTACAAACAAAGTTGCCAAGTTTCAACAAAGTCGAAAACGGGGTTTTCGTGTTACGAATAAAAAATCAATTCTCATTTTAAACTTGAACACTCTGTAAATCGAAAACGACGCATCTATACATATATGTTTACATGAACTTTTTTTTAAAGGACTTTTAGTACAAGTTGTGAAAGTCCTGTTACAAAAAACGCGGACACCCTGTATATTGGTACGATATTCTAAGTTGAAACGTTAGATAAATAAATAACATAACGTAATGTTGAAAATTTAGACATATTCACGTTAGAAAAAAATAGAGAAAAACTGACAACAGTGATGTGAAATACTAGACATGAGAATATGAAGGGTAAAATTTACATATAGAATAAGTTTGTTTAATAAAAAGGCAAAATCGTTAGATGAATATATCAATCTGTCAAAATAAACTAAATAATTTAAAATTTTGAATTGAAAAGGCTGTAAAAGGCAACAATATATAGTAGAAAAATTAAAAAGTACAACAAAGTACAATTTTGTAAAGTCATGTATTATTTAAGAGCACTGGTTTGAGGAAATTTGAAAAAAATTAAGATTTTGCCAGATAGATTGACGGAGAAAGAAGGAGTTACACATAAATAAATTTCATGCAATATACTAAGGCTATAATTAAAGTTTAGTATATATTTTAGTTTAGTCTATATTTATAAGTGGAATCAAAATTAAAGTTCTTTGTATAACTTCATATAGCGATTTTCGGAATGTCAAAACGATGATTCAACATTGTGTGAAATTTGTTGTGTAAAAATAGTTATAAGATGTGAAATGATTTGTGTTGTGTTAAAAAAACCTTCTAGTCATATAAAACTATATTCAAATCCCAATTTACATTCCAAACATTAGTTGTCAAAAACTGTGGACCTGAAAACATTTCAGTTATTAGTTAATTCAAACGGGAAAAGACTGTCCAGAATAGTGAAAATAAGGAAATATCAATGTCGTGGAACAGTATTACAAACATAGAATTAAGCTAAATAGCACAGTTTGGTTAAATTTTGCAAAAATTTGAAAAATTTGTAGAATGTTTGAAAATTAACGTAGAAGAAAGATTTCTGTAGAATCTGAATATGTAATTGTCATGCTGCAAAAAAACATATATAAAGGCATAATTTCTAGTTAAAAAGTTTCATAAAACGTCAATGTAATGTATCCATAGCAATAGGTTCTTTTGTCTTCAGTTTATAAAAACTAGAAGAGGGCTCGTAGTAGTCAGTCTTTCATAATTTGCCAAACAGCAAACATAGTTGAGTTACCCCTAAAATGAACTAAAGCAAATCAAAATTAAGTAAACAAATGGTGAACTTAGTTACCAGTTTTGAAACGTCAAACGACATTTAGAAGTAATCTGCCATCTGTTAAAAAGTGTAATTTTCCATCAGTTAAAATTTTTCTCAACTAACCAAATACCTACTGGAAACTTATATAATGGGAACAAATGTTATTTAACCAAAGTGCAAAGTATAAATTGTCAAATAAAAATTAGTGAAGTGCAGTGGGTAGGTACAACGGCAGGTGAAGTGCAAACCCTACTTACCATTGGAAAGTCAAGCACATGGGACCAGTTTGACGACCTAGAGCATCGAAATCCAGCATCGACTATCACGAGGATTACGTCACCTGGAAGGCATCTCCGAAACCAGCAATAGATAAATGCGTTACGTGAGTTTTTTCAAACATACCAAAGTCGATTATAATCTCTAAATTTTAACCTTCTAGAGCAAAAGATAACAGCTAGTAGATAGTACTTAAAAACATAAAATTTGTTATTGTCCAAATATTTGAATATGCAATACAATCTGTTAGTTATATGCTAAATTGAATTTTTCATTTTCTAAACAAATATCATACTTCAAAATATATCAACATAAGTTAGTGAAACACACCCTGAGGAAGAGTCAGCTGTAAGCCAAGTTATTGTACAAGACAAGGTCTTGTTGGCGTCCAGGCAAAATAAAATTAAAAATCAATTAAAATACAATAAATTTAAATTCAATAGATAGAAATTATATTATAAAAAAAATAGAATTAAACAAATCATAACAATGCTGTTTAAAACATATTTAACGCTATATGTCGTAGTAGGTAATTGTCTTTCTGCAAATGATTTTTTGTAAAAAATTCTACAGAACGAAACCTACGAAACCTATTCCTGTTCTACTGACGAGTGTTTTTTATACAAAAATATAATTATTGGGTATAAAGTCAACTAACAAAAAGTTGTTACTGTAATCTGAATCAACATATTTTATTAACATTGTTGAAATACTGTAGGTATTGTCCAGAAATTAACTTCACTTTTCATTTTTGTTCCTTTTTCATATATTTAAATAATTACACTAAGTTATTAATGTTATGGCATTGCATTAGATATACATATGTCTAGAAATAATATCAAAACTAAGTCATTCCACCCATTGGAAGAACATGGAGGTAATTATAAAAGCAAGTTCTGTGAGCTTTGTGGGTGTTGCGGACACGTTTAATGTAACAAACAACATATTAGTGGAAAATGGGGATACTCCCCCTCTTGTGTCTAAGCGCATTTCCTTTCCTTAGACACTAATTAAATGTCTAAAATTGCTAATATGAACCTGCATTGTGCATTCTGTAACCACTAAGGAGATCGGGAAGGTCGTATTCGCTTGTAACTGCCAGACAGAGGTACTTACGTCATCGAAAGGGTAAATTTAATTACATTTTGGTCCAATACGTTTGATGTTTAAGTCTGATGTTTTTATAAAATATGTAATGTTACTTATAGCTTTGTGATAGGACATTAGATTTATGGGTTTACATTGACAAAATAAATAATTTCCAATGGAATACTTTTCACTTTATATTGACAATTTCAACCTTTGTTCACTAACAGGGTTACAACTTTTTTATTGTCCAATACAGGAGTCTTTCTTATTTTATACAGAAATGGTTAAATGAGCAAAAATGTCCAAAATTTTATGCCGATCGTGGATTCGTTTTTAAATTTAGAAAGAATAGTTCCGACTATATTCGAAGGAAACCGATTTTATGCTATTTCTTCCTTTAGTTGTATTTCACTTGTTTTTCAAAATTTTAGGACAAAAATTTCTAAGATTAATTAATGTGAGAAATCCATTTTTGCTGTATTTTGTAGTATTAACGTGTCTCTAAAAAATGTATACTGAGCGGTAGTTAACTTTTGTTTTTGTTATGGACGCCATATTGAATCATTAGAAGAAAAGGGAAATTCTGTTTACAACGTTGTATAATAACGGGTTTCCATATATAAATAACCAATATACTGAATATAACTATAATTTTAATAAAAAAAGTCAAGTAGTCTAATGTGAAACATTAGAATTTTCTCTATAAATTAATTTAATATTTCTTACCTTATCAGAAGCCTAAGGAGTAGGGTGGTGAAAGAGTGCGCGGTGTACAAGAGTGCATGCCATTATCTAATCACAAAACAGTGTTTTGCATTTTTGCAGCTATATTCAGTTGTCAACACGCCACTGACATGCCAAGTGTACCGACAAAAAATCTGCGTGTTTGGATATAATTTCCAAGGATTTAGAAAATGTGATTTTGAATCCTGTGATGTAATAGTTATGGTTTTTTAAAACAGATAGAAATGTAAGGTACTCGTTTTTATTTATTTACTATTAACTACATGTCGCCCGAGTGATTTGGATATTGCTCTCAATAGATAGTAGTAGTGATATTTCAAAGTTGTTTAGTCAGAATAGTGCAAGATACAATACCAAAACCCAAAACATGCAAGAATGGAATTCTTTAAATTTTTCTAATATGATTTTTTTACAAACGATAACAACTAACAAAATCATGTGTGCTGTGAATCTGATCATCACGGTAGCGAGCATACGATGGCAAGCATTTCTCGGCCTGACTTTCTATTCTGGTCCGGGTGCGATCCCTGGCGTCGGCACTGGCAATTTCGATGGATAATGGGTGTTTGTTCGCGTTTTTTTCAAATGTAGCCCCTTTCCGCACAGCCTTTGGCTTTGGATTTGGGGGTTATCTCATTTCTGTGGTGTTTTATGTTTTATGTTTTATGTAACAAGAGGATAAAAAGGTCGAGACCAGAAACTGCTCCAAAGATAAAAATGTGGGCATGTCTAAGCTGCTCGGAAATATACAAAGAACTAATCGTAGAAGATTGAATCCTTGCAGAGACTGGTGGCACAAAAAGTGTACAGTGTCACGGTTACTACAAATGTGACATTTGTAAGTGATGCGCACTTTTTGTTCTTAGTGCCCACTCGTGTCCTCTTGAATTATACAAGAATACGCATTCAAGCGGCTGATCTTTTTTTTGGATATTTTCTTTGTCGATGCCTTTTTCATGTGCGGCAACAAAAAAAAGTAATGAGAAGTTATTCACAATAAATATTTGTGTCCATATACTAAATGTTAACATAATCGGCCTATTTTAATATAATTTTTATTTTATTAAATCACTAAATTGCAAAATCAAAACCGATTGGCGACATTAACATACATTTTAATTCTAAACAACTTCTAATCACATTTTTCCCAATTTTTATTACAAAACAGAATGCAGAAATTGAAAAATCATAATATTTAATATTCATATTTGAAACATAGGAACAAATTTTAATCCCGAACAATTTGTCTTAATATTTTTTATGTCTTATATCAAAACCTGCTTAATTTTTTATAAATAGAAAAGTGTCGCAGATTATTTTTTAATTAAGCAGATTCGTTTACCAAAATGTCAAATTTCTGCTAAAAAAAATTAATTAACTCTAACGATTACGACGATCTTGTTACTCCCTGTAGAATGCCTTTCGTACTTACGTATTATTGAATGCTAAAGATAAAATCAAGTACTACATTTCTAATAATCTCTTAATATGTTAACTCACTTAAAACTACATTTTTATACATTTCAACATATTTTTTTTTAAATAAAATGACTTTATAAAATAAAAAATAAAAACCTTTCCAACTTTGTAACTCCTTCCGTGAATGCACTCTTATGTCTAATATTTTTAATATGTTTGACTTGATTTACAAGCAACTGTTGTTTTCAAAAAAAAATGTGCTTTGTATGCCTGCCTCCATACTAAATATCGTGACTTAGTTTTGATCTTTGAAAATCACATTTGTTGAAAATTCATGTCGACTGTTGATGAAACACGGTAACTAAGAATATTGAAATATCTGAGTCATTTATTTTAACAGCTGGTACAACTCATAAAAAAAGTCGATTTACCAAAAATCTTTTATATAAAAGTTGTCAAATAAATTATTAACAATTATTAAAAAAAATTGAAATTTAAAAACTTTATAATACAAACCTGATTTATTGTAATTTTCAACCACTCCGTTGTAAAAACATACATTGTTTATTTGCTACCGATACTGGGCATCTCTTTTTTTCTGGAGTTGTACAGTTTTGAGTACGCTTTTCGATTTGACAGTGCTAAATAACTCGTAGAGGTGTTTCAAAATCTTATGAGCTTTGATTTTCATATGCGCAGAAACATAATTCCGACCGTCGCCTAAATTATTCTACGTGCTAAAAACATTACATTCATTATTCACAGTCTATCTCGAGCTCTCGTAGCGTAAACAAGCCTTTGCTCCGATTACAAATATCATAGTAAAATGTTCTATTCTTTATTATTTTAATTTAAGCAATAAAAATATATACATATAACGTTCGCCAGTTGACTTTACTGATACCCGAGCGCCTTGGTTCATTTCTACTTGTAATGATGCACATGGTTTAGTTCTGAGTCAATGTTTTCACAACGTGCTTATTAGAAGAATTATGCGGATACGCCACGCCTTTCGCGCATTTCGCGGCTCATGAGATATTGAAACACCTCTACAGTAGTGCGTTTTATTATTTTTAATTTGTGGCTGTTTTGTGCAATAAAAATGGCACATCTTTATGAAAACAATAAACTAGTGGACATAATATTAACTTACGGAGAGTGTCAACAAAATGCAGCCGTAGCATGTCGCTTGTACGCGAAAAGAATTCCTTTACGAAATCATCCGGCTCCACGGATGTTTGTAAATTTAGTTATAAGACTCCGCGACACAGGGTATTTAAAGGACAACGAGGAGGTCACGCTGGCTGGAAGATAAATTGTTTGTTTACTAACATGGACCTAGTGCTTGTTGTTGGGTCGGTTTCGACAATTTTTAAAATTTCTTCCTCGATCTCCACCATTTCGCGTGGAGGAGGTCTTTCAGCGTGAGCCGGATGATTTGGTAAAGGAAACCTTTCCGCGTACAAGCGACATGCTGCGGTTGCATTTTGTCGACACTCCCCGTAAGTTAATATTATGTCCACTAGTTCATTGTTTTCATAAAAATGGCCACAAATTAAAAATAATATTACGCACTACTGTACGAATTAATTAGCACTGTCAAATCTAATAGCGTACTCAAAACCATGCAACTACAAAAAAAAACATACCCAGTATCAGTAGTAAACGAAAAATTTATGTTTTTACAACGGAGTGGTCGAAAATGACAATAAATCAGGTTTGTATTGTATAAAGTTTTAATTTTTTTTAATAATTGCTTTATTTGACAACTTTTATATAAAATATTTTTGGTAAATCGACTTTTTTTTATGAATTCTACCATCTGTTAAAATAAATGACTCAACTTTGAGAACACCCTGTATAATGGTGATCGTATCCATGAAAATAATGAAGTATACGTAAGATTTTTCCTAAAGTTTTAAGTTCCAAATATTCTTCGGCTTCAACTTGAGCAGTTCCATAATTTCCGTCTCAACCGGTTCCTGAAACATGGACTTTTATATTTTAGACTTCCTAGGGCATATAATATTTTTTCGCAGTGTAGTCAATAAACGCCGGCCTCATTCTTCACGTCGCGGAGGTTATAACGGCGTCGGCGTCGCGGCGGCGTCCTCGGAGTAACGTGCACACTCCACAAGTTGCACATAATACAGCTGGAAGGGCTCTGATGCGGTGCGGCCGATTAGCGCTCGACGCCGCCACCGCCGCCGACGTCCGACTTTGTGCCAGACTGTACTTGAACCTGAGCGAAGCTGGTTGCCATGGCAACGCGTAGACGAACGTCAGTCGATAGGACGGCGCTAGCTGCACGAGCACGCTTGCCATATACCTTTAAACTTTCATTAATCCCATTTGGAGCCATGCAGTTTTTATGGGTCCGGCCGTATGCAGGTTGAAGGAATTGGGGCATATGCAGCCCCCTCTGCTATGCTCAATACTCGGAATGTGGATAATTATTAACATACACTGAGAAATCGAAGCTATTTTGTAGCATAAATACAGAAATCGTATTCCAATTCTTTTGATATTCTTTTAAAAAAGTGTCCATAATTGAATCCTTAATACAGCATTTCAAGAGTACTGAATCCAGCATAGCCGTATTCATGTATTTGCATTAAGTATATGGAAAGTAGTGAATATTTAAACTCTAATATTATCCACGAGTAAAATAAGATTTCTGCACGTGCGTGGTTCTCATTCTAACCCAAAGAGTACAATATTATTTACCAAACCACATTGCTCATAGGAACGACACGTTGTTAAATTCTAATCACCATTTAGTGCAGGATTCAGAAAAATCTGAAAAATCTCTTTAATTAGGAAAATATTAGCTTCTCGCGTTGTCCCAAGCCAAGTAAGGCCGATCCTCCTTTGGATGCGTTTTGGTCCGAATTATTTTCGTCAGAAATCGGACTAATAATAATTTTGTCAGATTTCGCCCATGTGGTATCGTCCCCTGGACAAGTTTTTGCTTTGCACGAAGTCAGTCGTACATACTGTTATCAAATCAGCATATTATAATTATGGATGATTTATGGATATACATATGGATGATTATCTTTTGGAAAATGGCGATTAAAGATTTAAAAAAAGTGTTGGGTTAATTACATATTAGCTAAAGAAAAAAAATTCGGAGAATTTCATCGTTTATAAGATGATGATTTAAAGATGTGATGTGATATAATTTGTCGGTCAGCCCCCAGAGAGGCGTTTCTTCATAAATCAGATTAATTAATTTTTAACATCCATCGGTATGTCACAAGTGGTTACTATCGATTCGTCAGACCAACTGCGAACAATCCCATTTGTTTCAGATAGATCGGGCATCGCATGTTATCGTCCGAATTCGCACGAAGGAATTTGGACACAGTGTACGACCTTCAATAGGTTTAACTGAAATGGGATCATTCGCATTTCTTCATCTAATTTCTGACGAATCCAATTCGGACGAGAACGCATCCAAAGGACCAGTAAAAACAAACTGGGAAGATTTCTTAACTTATTTTTATGATAATAAACTGCAGTCTATGGTACTTATTTAGTCACGAGAATGAAAGACTTCGGCTGTGTAGACGCAATATTCATTGATCAAATCTATATTGAACGTTCACGAAAATGAAGATATCAGCAAATCCCTTGTCGTATTGACTGCTTTCAGAAAACAGAAGCACGTTGAATACACAACCAAATAATCGTCGTTTTCAAGAGAAGAAATCAACAAATTTATTGTAAAGGCACCATATTATTGATAGATACGTTTTTTAGATCTAAGTTCTACTAAATTGTAATTTTATATTTAGGTTGCTGTTTATGCTGCTACTGTTGGGCGAAGATGTGACGAACTATTGAAAATGTATGTAGAACGTAATTATAGAAGAAAAAAGTGGTATTCTACTGGTTCATCTTCCATTCCAAAATTTTGAACTACAACAATACTGAAGCTCAAAAAAATGAGCCTTTAGTTTTGGTAGTGAAATCTGATTTCATAAAGAAACTTTTCATTTTAATATAAATATTAATTAATTAGTTAATTGTTTTCTGTACTTAAATTATAGTTATTTTATTTTCTATCACGACTCGCACTTGTGATAGAAAATAATATGTGCAACTCGTTCGGAAAAGTTGCCATAGCGCCACTTGGGCGCTTTCAAATGCGCCTGCAACTTTTCCTCACACAATGTACTATTTTTTTACTTTACATTGATCGTTAGTAATGCATATAATGAAAATTGTGAAGTATCTGTCAAAAATAGTTTGCTCAACCCTTGTTCATCTAAAAGGAAAATCCTTCAGTACGACTGAAAACATTTAAAATCTTCCCTTTCGTTCAAATACTGTCACATACGCTGACCAAACGGCTGATAGATTGTTTAATTTAATACGTTACTCAATACATCAAAGTCGAGTATTGTTTATAAAACTGACACAGAAGTCGGGGAAAAGAATTCTTTCAATTTTAGGAATGTCACTTTTGATTGGTCAATTTTAAACTTCTGCGATAGACCATTAATAATTTGACGTTCCTTCCAGTATCGATAATGATTGATTGATTGAGGCTGCGAAACACCTATAATATAGCCTTATGATTGCAGGACAGAAACGGTTTACTGTCGAATCAAACGGCAATGCGAAAAGCAGTAAAATCCATAATTTAAACTTTTCCAATTTCAATAAGGACAGAGGTGAAACTAATGTGATATAAAGTAATTAGAGAACTTGTATGGACTTAAGTAGCTAGCGGAAACGCGTGTATTATTGCAAAAATTATTAGTGAACGAATGTTTAATTGAAATCATTTACTTTTCTAGATTTCTACTTTGAACTTTCTTTTTTGATAGAATAATGTGCCTGTGGTGTATGTATTAATAACTGGGATTAAACATATTAAAATAGCACATTCCAATGGTCAATCAGTCAATGAATGAATGAACATGTTGATAATATATGGAAGTTATCTGCATCTTTACAGCAATTTCCAATTCCAGTTCAGCGGTTCCAAAAAGATTTCTTCTTATCAATGTGATAGGTCAGTAGGTGTTAAAAAATATACAGGGTGTTTCATAACTCTACCAACACAGAGCAGGTACGTGTAGAGGATTTTGAAATATACAGATTTCTTATGTAACGTTTTTTTCTGGAATGTACCGTTGAACAGATATTGGCCTCTAAAGATGAGTGTTAAATTTTGAAAAACAATAATATTTCAGCAATAATAACATAGAGTAACTAAATTTGGTATATTATTTGCGTTTATTTGTATCTTTAATTGGTAAAAATATGAATTTGTTGGAAGCCGGACTAGGTGTAGGGCGTCCTTAAAATGACATCAATTTTTTTATCAGTATGCCAATTATTAAATAGTTTTACCTGAATTACAGGAAATTTAATTTTAAAAATTTCTTTACTACAAATTTTTCGAAATAATAGGTTTTTTTTTTGAAAATCGGGATTTTGTGAAACAGCGTCATTACTAATTCATTTTTGGCGTTTACAAAAAAGTATTAAGAAAAAGCAATATCACTAAATTAAATTCTTTATTTTGTTTTTAACTTTAAGGTGGCCATATTCCTGGCCGAGAAATAGTGAAATTTCTGGCGTTTTTAGGTACTGAAATCTTTAAAAGTAAAACGTGTAGAACAAAAGTAAGCACAAAAATAAAATCCTTGATGTTTTGTTTATTCATTGTTAAAATTTAAATTTACTCAAATAAAATAATAACTAAAAAAAAGCGTTTGTAAAACATGCGTTTGCTGTTATTCTAACCCCACATTTTAAGAATTATTTTCACGTACTTATAAATAAAAGTAAACAATTTTATATGTAGGACTAAGCAAGTAAATGTTATAAGAATATTTACATGTGGAATTATATATAAAAAAGTTAGTATTTTCGTAGATTTCAGTACCTAAAACCTTGATGGTTTGATCGTTTTTTGCACCTGTTTATTCGTTTTACTGCGGCGTCTTTGAAAATACTCAGGTGGCATGACATAACATTCCTATTATTTGATAAGCTTTAGATTATTCAGTTATTAAATGTTTGAAATTATTTGTCTTTGCGGAAAACTATTTAAAGAATATGGGGCCCTTAACCACACGAACTATCGATATCGTTGAATAGCACTATAATAACTGTTGAAAATGGTCACCATTTTCTGTAATGCATAAATTTACTCTCCACCGAAATTTAAAGTCTACTCAGCGCAATAACTGTGGATCATTTTTTATGGCGTTGCATTTCTTATTTATACGATTCCATAAATCTGCATCAGATACAACCGGTGTAAAAGAAACGCATTTATTCAGATCTGATGATCTGTCAAAAATGACACATGAAATCGTAGCCTACTAGTCGTAAAACTGCATACTTTACTTTTTGTCCGATTCAATTAGTATTGACGCTTTTTCATAAAATCCCGATTTTCTCAAAAACCGTTATTATTTCGAAATATTTGTAAGAGTAAAAAAATTTTAAAAATTAAATTTCCTGTATTAGGTATTTGTAAATCTATTTAATAATTGGCATAATGAGAAAAAAATCGATACTATTTTAAGGGCGCCCTACCCCTAGTCCGGCCCTTACTAGGCTTCCAACAAATTCATATTTTTACCAATTAAAGATAACAATAAACGCAAATCATGTACCAAATTTTGTTGCTCTATGTTAAGGCATTGCTGAAATATTATTGTTTTTCAAAATTTAACACTCATCTTCAGAAGCCAATATCTCTTCAACTGTACATACCAGAAAAAAATATTACATAACAAATCGGCTTATTTTAAGATCCTCTACACGTGCCTGCTTTGTGTGGGTAGAGTTATGAAACACCCTGTATATTCTATATTATAATATGTATAAAAATGTTTCAATCGTAATTTACTTTTTATGTACCTATCGTTTTCAAGCTTTTAAGCATCCTGTGTATTTAGAACAACATCGTGACCTTCTCAAATTGAATTATTTTATGCATTTTGTATGTATTTGCTACACCTTGAAAGAGAATGAACTTTAACACATTAAATATAAAACTATTTTATACTTTTGACCTAGTGTATTTGCCAAGAAATTGGAGACAATTTGTTGGTCAATTTGGTGATTTTTATTGACTTTTTATCTTTATTCAACAATTACTCCTTCCTTCTTAAACATATTTAATACTTTTTAATATTCTGTACATCAAGGGAAATTAAGAGATCATTTCTTAATAAGGAAAACTAAATACTTGTGCCAGTGAACAACGGAGAAAACTGTATTTTCTGGCTATTAATTCTTAGACTATTCACCCTTGTTCAAGCACGGGAAGATTAAACTATTTGTTAGTTAACAAAACACGTACAATACTGGAAAGTGTAGACAATAAACAATTTAGCTTAAGTGAATTGAATAAGGCAAGCGAGGTCACGGCATTAAACGGGTTATAGGTCATACGCTCAACGTCGGTTGTGGTTTGGTGGAGCACTATTAATAATTTCGAGGTGAGACGATGCTGCTTTGCATTTAAAAGCTGGATTATTATACAGGATGAGTTAAGAGCTATTAAAATATATTTTTTTACCATTTAAATTGAAACATACGCCTGCCTGATTCTATCGATTATTATCGAAGTTACAAAGCTTGTTTCGCAAAGTTTGTTATTTCCCTTCACAATCTTTGCCTCCTAACGTCACATTTATGAAGACAGAGCAGATTATCGTCTCAAATATCGTCTCTGCTGCCGCAACATTCCTGCTGACATTTGAATTAATTTTTATTTTTAAGGTTATGATATATTTTTTAGTAAAATGTCCTGCTTGTTTTTAAACTTTGAAACATGTTATTGCTTGCTTTATAATTAATTAGAAAAATCAATGAATAATAAATCGAGAGCAAAGGTCCCCATATATTGAATTTTAGAAAGGCGTTGTTTAGATATCTACGATGCAGGAAAATGCAGTAAGACTGTATGATTTTCTAGATATCCGGTTCTAAAACCAATGAATTTGTTTTTGTAAAGCAAAACCTTGGTTAACTAAACCAGATGTTTGGATTAACGAATTAACTGTACGAAATATATGTGTATATTCACAGTTTAACGCACTATTAATTGACTAAGCCTTTACTAGTTACACCAGGAAAATTAGCGGAAATAAAAGAGAAACTCGAAAAAAGAAAAATCCGCGAGATTATTGTAAAATTGTCTAAAGGAACATAATACAAGACATCTCTCATCTCGTGAGTCAAAAACTTGTATTAGCTAAGTTTTCTATTTAAACAAATAAGTGAAGAAAACAGTTTTTTCACTTTGGAGGGAAAATCATCAATTTTAGCGAAAAGTGACACACAGAAGCTTATAGGGAGTAATATTATCTACAAAATGAGACTTGTTAAAGTTGAAATTGATGCGCGCTATAAATTTTGCAATATCTCGGCTTCTATTCATCGTAGAAACTTATTTTTTTTAAACTGGGGTAGCTCGACGAAAAAATAACAATGGGCATATTTACGAATTCGTAGAATAGCCCTGAACTCCAGAAAAAATGCATCTTTTATACCTACTTTTTTTTTAATTTACAAAAATGTCACAAAAATTATTGTTTGTGCGACCGCTTGGACGAGCTTCCCCCACCACCAAGCCGCCGGCCGCCGGACAGTTTACTTAGCGAGTACCTTCTCTTTAAAGGGCTCGTGAGTCGTGAATGTTTCACATTTTTCAATGCAATTCACGGGAAATCGTAGTTTACGTGGGAAACTGCATTTTTCGAAAAATTCAAGTCTTAATATTTATAAACAATTGCGCTCCGATTTAAAAAAAAATCTTATCTTGGCTCTTGTTAGTCGTAGAGGGTACTTTTTTATTTTAAAACTGTATTTTTTTGCCAGCTATCCATTGCATCTATTTTCGGGGAGATAGCATAAATAGCAACAATGTTATTCAAATGTTTATGTCAAAAAAACGGTGATATTTTTTAATAGGTCGCTTAATTACGTCTTTAAGATTACAATGACGCTTTCAGAATCATGTTTGGTTGAAAATTAACGCCTGTATAGAGGCTTAAAGTTCATAACTTTTGGAGCCTCCGTTATAATGTAGTAGAATTGGGCGAAAACTATCGCACCTACAGCGTGCACTTTTGGCACACTTTTGAAGTATGACAAAACCCTCAACTTGTCTTAGGTTTTATAAAACTTAACAATAAATGCGATAGTTATAAACAAATTAAAAAATGGACATTTTTCTTGTTTTTTGCAATAACTTTTTTGTTTATTAACCAATTTTAATTTAACAAGTCTCATTTTTAGATAATTTTACTCCCTATTAGCTGTCTGTGAGTCACTTTTCGCTAAAATTGATGGTTTTCCCTGCAAAGTGAAAAAACTGTTTTCCTCACTTATTTGTTAGTTAGCTAATAAAAGTTTTTGACTCACGAGATGAAAGATGTCTTGTGTTATGTTCCTTTATACAACTGTACAATAATCTCGCGGATAGGACTTTTTTCGAGTAAAAATTAAATTTGCTTGGTCTATAGTGTAAAAAGTACCGACAAGAATGTCAAGCCATGCAAATTATACAGGATGTTTACAAATTTGTAAAGAATAATTAAGTTCAGGTGCGAGGACTGGTTTAACAAAAATATTTTTTTGCAAACAGAATAAATTTTTAACTTGTCATAATAATATGGCGAAACATTTTTGGACCCGCTGCCTCCAGCGATAACTCGGCTGGCTCTATTTATAAGTGTTAAATCGCTGTACATAAATATTTGCAGTTAACTCACAATTCTTCAGCCACTCAATATTACCACCATATTCATTGACCCACAAGTGTGACTTTAGTGTGGGCAAAAGTGTGTCATATAACTTAGAAATAAAGTGAATTGAAATTCAAATTTCCGATTTTCTTCATCTCATTTTACGTGTCGAATAGACTAGAACATTGTTTATTTAGTTATTGTTAATAATTTCAAATATTTTATTCATTATTAATTTAATTGTAACATGTATTTGTCAATATTTATGGATAATATTTTTATACAAAAGAGTGCAAATTAAACATAAATTTACTTAAAAGAGAACATCAAAAAATGCCTATATTCGAGATATCGGGAAAAATCGATAATATCGTTTTATCAACATGGGGTATTTTTTCTTAAAAATATAGACTTTAAACTTGAAAATAAAAAGTAATTTTTAGAAAAATGTTTTTTTCAATCGCATTTTCTATTAACAAATTAATCTTTAACCCACGCTAATAATTTTGCAAACATTAAAAGGTACATTTTGTAAGTGAAAATTAACTTACTAAACTAAGGTAGGACTGGTAATAAGCAAAAACTAGCAGTTCTTTTTATGTGGGAGATAATTCCAGAGCTTCTCAATAAGTTTTAACAACTTGATTAATTTTAAACATCTTTTTTTATTTTCAACGTTTTTAATTATTATTAACGCATTCTCCTCATTCCAAAAACCTCCTCAAGTTTGTAAAGGAGGTGTCGAAATTCTGGAATTTTAAAAGACGGTAACTACTAATTTCTTTGCCATTAATTGACAGATCTGTATAGTAACTCAGTGATTTTTTTGCCCCCTAAATGATTAGGTAGTCCACATTATATCAAACTACGTCAAAAAATTAAAAAGATATTTAAATAGATGTGATTTTTATGTTATATCAAGACTATAATTCTATGACACAAGTCATTTTTTCTATCATCGACTAAAGGTAAGTTTGACATGTGCAATCCGGGACACCCTGTATAGGTATTAGTTTTCAATTTTCTTTTTATCGCTAATTAATCTGTTGGTGAGTTAAATTTAATTAATGAATTAGAAAACGTAGACTTATTTAACAAAATTTGGTCCTTAACAAAATGCGAAAACAATTTTGTGTTATTTCTTTCGAATATTATCTCGAAATATCCTATAATCTTTAAAATAAAATTTAAGGAATATTTTAGCGCATCCTAATAAAGTTCGAAGCAAAGGATTATTTCATCATTTAAAAGGAAGGTGACGTGTGTAAGAAAGTAAAGCAATTTCTGTTTTGAAAAGCTACAGAAGGAGCCTAGTAAGCAAAACCTCCCCTACTGACCCACTGTCAAGTAATCAAATTATAGTTGATTGCAAATGATACATCTGAACCTATTCGAATGTGCAGAGAATGAGAGAAGTCGTTCGACTAGGTCGTCATCACGACTTGTCACTGTATACAAAAGCTGGGGGATCCTTTCTACCAGCTAATAACAAAGCAGGCTCCCTGACAGTCAGGATATTAAAAAACGCGTCCTCATCATTCTGATTTTCTTAGCGTCACGACGCCCTTCATTTGAGGGTTCCATTGCCCCACATCCGCGCGTCAATCATAGCCGGGCGAAATCGAAACCACTAGAGATCTCCCTTTGATAAATTGAACTAAAAATGATCACACGCGGAGCCGTAATCCTGTTTTTGTTGAATTGTTCAAATATTATTTTTTTATTCGCTTGCCTAACAATGTCCTCTTGAACTCGCGACATTCGTCGAAAATAACTCCTAAAGCCGGCTGGTTATATATTCGAACGTTCTAAGTATGTCTCAAAAAGTCAAGAAAAAACTTCAAGAATTTTATACGTGATTTTTTCTATCCATACCATAATCTCAGGATTTTTCTTCTAGGATAATTCAAAACTTAACAAACTAAGGATCCAAAATCACTCATTTTCGAGCAATAAATGTTGAATTTAAAAAATATATTATATTTATTCGAATATCTCTTAAGCTGTCTACCACAAACTTATGAAACTTGAAATAATAATTTAATTAATTAAAAACAAAAGTTTACTGACAAGATATAAAGAATAATTTATCCAAAAAAAAATGTATAATGAGATGTACTGATATCTATACAAATATCATTGTGTAAAATAGAAATAAAAATAAAAAATAAAAAAAATTATTTAAAAATATATATTTATCTCCACGACACTGGAACTTGGTCAACGAGATAATAAATAAATAAGTAGAGCTTTATGACAGCTATTTTATTTTAAATAATTTATTTATTTCTTATTATTACTATTATTATTAATTCCTGTTATTATTAAATGTAATCAGTAAATGATAATTAGTATTTTAAATAGAGAAAAATTAATGTTTACGTAATGATACAACTTTTAAATATATGTGAGCACATCTAGTATGCACTTAATTTTAAAATGTTCCTTAAAAAGAACGAGAGAGTTTAAATCAGGAAACCGCGTTGGTCATACCACAGATCCTCCTTGTCCAATCCAGCTTACTTTTTGAACTTCATTAAGATAATCTCGAACATTTTATCAAAATAAGGGAGCGTTACATCTTACATCGTACAAGAACCACATTTATTGTCGAACAGCTAAGGGCACATCTTCTAGAACACATTTTGAGAAAAAATTAAAATGTCAAAAACAATCCATTCGGTTTGGCATTATAAACGGTTCATAAGCAATCGACAATTCCTCAAACGTTAGAAAAAAAAACAATGCTGGGGATGATGCCACTGAATCGACGAAGTTTCCAAACATGAGTTTTGCAAACATTGTTTAACTCATTTCTTATGATCATAGCTTTATCTGTAATTAACACATCAGGTGTAAATCGGGGTTTTGATTGACCATTCTGTTTTAGCAACCATTCACAAAATATATCTCATAATTCTGGTGCTAATGCTTGACGGTGCTGTACATACACCACAGTGTTGTCTGGGATACTTCAGAGACTTGTCAAACAATTTATCTTGTACTTCTTTTCACAATATTTGAAAATTGTTTATCAGTTGCCACAACTTGATATGACATCTGCGACCTCCCTCTCTTCCACTATTCGGTCGCAAATTTCCCCCTTCACGCCCTTGGTAAAATTAGACCCATTTGGAACATCAACCCGAAAAAATTTCTTCAAACAAGCGAGAGGCTGCTAATCTAATTTGTCTTGCTTCGCCATAAATTAAAAGACTATCTATAATTTTGCATTGCTGCACATTGCATTTGCTATTTGGAATACTTGTAAGATTGATGTAAACAATATACCACGGTAATGAGTGCTATGAAAACCGCAGTAACACTGAATAAATTTATCAAGTCAAATCGCCTAAAGCCTACCACACATTTTTATAACCACAGTCGTCCAACCTGTTTTTCCTTAAAATTTGTAAATGTTCGGGGTATTGATTCGATTTTTAATGGTACATACAGGGTGTTTGTAAATAAGTGCGAAATATTTTAGGGGTGGTGGCCGAAGTTATTTTGTGAAAAAAGCTCATATAAATGTAGGTCGAAATATGCTTCGTTTCCGAGATACAGAGTGTTTAAATTTTAATTTTTTATTTATTTTTATTAATATTTTTATTAAGTATTTTAAAGACATTTACTCGAAATTTGAAAAACTGGGGTGATCCGAATATTTCTGCTTGCACCAGTGGCGTTCGTACGAGATTGCCATAACATTTTTTTATAAAAAAAAGGGTACGTCACTGACTTTTTCCCGTTGATATTTTTTTAGAAATCCACCGTCAATTCTGAATGAAATTGGTCTCTTCAATTGTTGTCGTAGGATGCATCGTTTTTGAAAAAAAAAATAAAATAAAATATATTTTATTGTAAGTCGTGTAATTTTAATTTATAATAGATCTACATTGTCTAGTAGGTTGCTGTCAATATTTCTAAATAAAATACAACCATTAAATTTCGAGTCAATATATTTAATATTGAAATAATTAATAAAAATAAATAAAAAATTTAAATTTAATTATTCTGTATTCCGGAAACGAAGCATATTTCGACCTACGTTTATATGACCTTTTTTTCACAAAATAACTTCGGCAACCACTCCTTAAAATATTTCTCACTTATTTACAAACACCCTGTATATCCCCTAAATTTTTTAGGTGTTATGAATCACCCTGTATAAATCATTCAACCAGTGTCAGAGATACTAAGAGCCATTGATATTTAAATGAATATCAACACCACCAAGTATTTTGGAAATTAGATAAGTACCTACATTTAACTGTTATTTCTCATGGAAAAGTTGCTTTCGTTTTTCATAATCAGGCAAAAAATGAAAAATTTCAATGCCAGTGATTTTCTTGGATGTTTTATGGTTACACAGCATTTAAAATTGTATTTTTAACAAAAAACTCCTCTGTATTTTTTTGAAAGCTTTGATTGGTTTTAGATATATTTTAAATGTATTGAACCTTATGATATGCTTATTTTAGATTTTGAGAAAAATTATAATTTGAGCTCATTTTTCGAATAAAACGAAAGATTTTTAGGAATAACGTTAGAAATAAAATCTGTTACTTTTAATGACAGCACCAGTAGTATTTCTGATCCTGGGTGATGATACAATAAGTTAAACTATTCCAACAACCTTTGTCAAACATCTTCAGAGATTTTTGAATAAATATATTTTTCTTACTTCACCATCCTGTATTTCAAGTAAGTTTAGACCCTTTGTTCATTAATGCTTTTCAATCTAAGAAGTCGATGGAATAATCTCCTGAACCTGTAACATAAACTTAAGAAAAAAGTTGGTACCTATATTAGTAACTAATACTAATAGTCTTATCAAAACTGAATGAAATTTTTTTAATCTTCGTCTTAATGAAGGTTCTTCATACTTGTCTTCAACATTCACATAACTGAAGTAGAATTGACAAAAACTTTTAAATATTTTTGAGGATAATACCTACATTGAAAATACAACTTTGCCACCATTGGCCAGTATAAACATGTTTACGCTTTAATACCAACTTTTCTTGTTTGTTCAGCTGGAACTTCCATATTTGCATAAAAATATGTACGTCACGGCATTTCTCCTTAAACTGGCATCTGACCACTTTTATATTATTTTACCCAGTTAATATGATATACTTGATCTTTCCGCACTATTTCCTGCGATTATTATAATCCAAAACAGTGAGTATTTTAGACTAAATTATATACCCAGACCATTTAATGTTTATTTATACAGGGTAGCCCATCGAAAACGTACCGCAAGGCATTACAGGGGTAGTAATGAACTTTTACAGGTAAAGTTTGCTTCTGAGGGGGACAACTTTTGGCGCAAAAAGCATAGCAAAATCTTCAACCCCCTAAGTGGGGGTGCCATCCCCCAAATTTTTTTAAATGGGAATGGTGGTCAAGTGGGGGGTCATTAGAAAGGGCTTTTAATTCTCTATACATCGATTCTTACTTTTTGAAAANTTTGAGCCAAAAGTTGTCCCCCTCAGAAACAAATTTGACCTGTTTTTGGATTTTGCCGAAAAGTTCTTTACTACCCTGTAATGCCTTGCGGTACGTTTTCGATGGGCTACCCTGTATATGTACCCTTATAGAAGTTATTTTTTAAAACCATCTCATGACTTATCCATATTAAGTATTTCAGTATGCATCGTGTTACAAAATTGTTTTTATTTTTTAGGAGAAAACGAGTTGAATATGCATATTGAAGTAAAACTAATAATATTTGTTCAATAGATATAAGAAAAGATATATAAGATTTACACTACTGCACATCCTACACACATCCATTTGCCATTCCTCTCGCCCGCTAGTTGTACAAGATTAGGTTGTTTTAAAATAACAATCCCATACTTCTCACAATCGCAGAAAACGGCAGTCTGTGCAGATAAATTGCAGTCTGTGTTTCCTTTATCCTTTGGAACTAATGAAAAGGTCTACAAATTAGTACCATAAAAATCGATAGAAAAAACTAGTCGGAGGTGGATATTATTCTACGATAAAATAACCGAAGGTAAACACCAATATAGAATTATATAACGGGTGATTCATTTAGAGGTACTTTTTTCAGTAGCGAGTTTAAGACAGATCACGCTTGAGTCGAGTGAACTGTCGTTGTATTTTGATTCAGTACTGTCTGACATTTCATCATGGAAAGACTTAGCCCGGCACAACGTCTACAAATAATTCAGCTGTACTACGAGAATCAGCGTTCTGCCAGGAGTGTATTTCGTGCTCTTAGAGCAACATATGGTCTACATAATCGGCCCACCGAACGCACAATTCGCTACACCGTCGAGAAGTTTGAAACCCAATTTTCATTATTGGATAATACGCGACCAAATAGACCGCATACAGCACGAAGTGCAGAAAATATTGCGGCGGTAGCCGAGAGTGTACGTGATGACCATAATGAATCAATTCGGCGCCGATCTCAACAGCTTGGCTTGTCGTATGCAACAACTTGGCGTATTTTACGTAAGGATCTTGGTTTGAAAGCATACAAAATTCAACTCATTCAAGAATTGAAGCCGGCTGACCTTCCAAATCGTCACCGTTTCAGTCTTTGGGCTCTTGAACAGCTTGAAGAAGATCCAATGTTTTCGACCAAAATTTTGTTCAGCGATGAGGCCCATTTCTGGCTTAATGGCTATGTTAATAAACAAAATTGCCGTATTTGGGATGAAGAACAACCCGAAGAACTTCAAGAGCTGCCATTACATCCAGACAAAACAACGGTTTGGTGTGGTTTATGGGCTGGTGGAATCATCGGTCCATATTTTTTTAAAAATGAGGCCGGCAGGAACGTAACTGTGAATGGCGCCCGTTATCGCGCCATGCTAACGGACTATTTGCTGCCTGAAATTGAAGCCCGTAATCTCGATGACATTTGGTTCCAACAAGACGGCGCCACTTGCCATACAGCCCGTGCAACCATGGCTTTATTGCGAGAACAATTCGATGAACAGTTAATTTCACGATTTGGACCAGTGAATTGGCCTCCTAGATCATGTGACATCACACCTCTAGACTTTTTCCTTTGGGGCTACGTGAAGTCCAAAGTCTATATGGATAAGCCGAATACGATTGAGGAATTGGAAGCCAACATTACTCGGGTCATTCGTCAAATTCCACTCGAAATGCTCGAACGTGTCATCGAAAATTGGAACTTCAGAATGGACCATCTCAACCGCAGTCAAGGACAACATTTGAAAGAAATAATATTTAAAAAATAAATGTCAGAAATAGTTTTTTTGTATAATAATAAAGATTGCACCATAAGATAGAATTTTGTAATTTTTTGTTATTGTTGAAAAAAGTACCTCTAAATGAATCACCCGTTATTACCTAACGGTTTGGCTCGGTGGTACGAACTCTTTGCGTTCAATACTCTTGGAATCGTAAAAGCAAATCAGCATTGTTTTCACTTTTGACTTCCCCAAACTAGATTTTTGGGTTTTGGCTCGTCTGGCGCCTTCCACTATTGGTTTCTGGATCATATTGAAAACGCCACGTTTAATCACCAGTCACAACGTTGTAAAGGAAGTTCTGGTCCTTTTTGACCTCCTTCGAATGTTGAATTCTGAGCAATTCTTGGTCAAACCGTACACACACTTTTCGGAACCAAAATGCGATGATTTTGGCTGATATTTGATGAATTCACGCACAGTTTTGATGGAGTCTGCAGTGATCACGGATTTCAGTTGGCCAACATGTTGCTCATCATTTAAGTCCTCACGACTGTTTTCAAATCGCGTATACCACTCATGAACTCTGCCACGGATTAAACAATCATCATCATAAACTTGGTTCATCAATTGAAACGTTTAGGTAACAGTTTTACCAAGTTTAAAATAAAACTAAATATTAACTCTTTGTTCGATGCTCATTTTTGTACCAGACACAAATCTACTGTTACTGCAGACCATAGACCTTATAAACCACTGGACTCGCCCAACTGTCATTTTGCGTATATAAACGGCAATCGCACAGACGTGTGCGAGAGAGATAGAGCTAGTGCGGGCTTATGCTTCGTTCACAGAACTTCGACTGTAGCACGCTACATTTAATTCAACTAATTAGCTAGCTATACTTGATTCCTTACCCCTCTTTTCTGTTGGGCCGTTTTCCCGTTGGAAGTTAAAATGAGTTTAACTACATTTATGTGTGGTGGCTACAGAAAGCATGGTTAAGTTAAAAATTTTGAAAAATTATTGATTAGGTTTTTAATTTTAATCAAATGAATGGCAGAAAGGACAGCCGACGAATTTCTGATCTACAAAGACTTTATAAAAATAATATAAAGAGACTAGAAGACAAAAAATTTCATTAAAAATGTGTAGATATATTAATTCTATGATTAAAACTAAGTTTATGGTATTAAGAATTCTTTATCTTAACTCAAACTGAATTAAATTCGATTTCTCTTCTTTTGACAATACATATTTGTACCAGTAATTTTAATTATTATTAATGAATATGATCATAAGAACTATTTGTTTATATGGAATTTCTGTACAAATTGGAGGTATTAACGGGGGATGCAATAATTAGAAATTTAAAGTCAAAGATATTTTATTATACCTATTTAAAAAATATTCATAGTTTTCCTCTTGCAAGCTCTTATCAAGTAGTTGTTTTAAATAGTTCATAATATTAACTTGCTTTGCAAAACTGTATTGATGCTTTCTTTTTTAACATATTATTTAAAAAGAAGTTTTGCTGAAGGATGTTATAAGCACAATTCAGTTGAAACTGTTTATTTACATGTATTTAGTTTGATGATAAAAAATAATTTGAAGAGAGACACATTTAAGGCGGGCAAAATTTTGACGTTAAGGTAACATTTTATTTTGAGGATGGAAATAATAGATACAAATAATATAATCAAATATGATATCACCAGAGACAACTCTACTTGGTTATTAGAAAGATGCGAAAAGTACGAGTCATTGGTACCATCATAACCTCTTTTCTACATACGAAATTTTATTTTTTTTCCACTTAAACGTCCCTTGACGCAATAGGGTGTTTTCTATATACAAAACTTTGCCTAGAACTGTATTTTAATACATAGTATAACATGTACATAAACACCTAAAATAGTTTATGTTACCTATTTCATGAGAATTTACTAAATATTTAATAATAAAAACCTATATAAAATTCAAATTTCAAAACGATTTGTAAAACATCATCTCATTGGTTGTGACATTGATGACATCACTACTCATATAAATGGCGGATGGTCTATGTCAAGTCATATGACAGGTATGTACCTGCCTTGTATTAAGTTTTGATTTGAGAATTATTATTATTACAATTATTCTTAAAAGCTTATCAGGTGTTTTGTGATTAACAGTGATTGTGTTGTACATTCGCAAAACGAGAAATGGCTTCTCAGAGTTTTGTTAAAGCGTCGACGAACAATTTGCCATGTGTTCATATTTTTA